>NW_009610858.1:1396-44448 GCF_000690535.1 Cariama cristata
CAACAAGCACCTCATTCTGCCTCGTGTTTCCTGAAACCTAATGTTTTCATGAAAACAAAAAAGAACTTTTCTAGTGGAACAGGTTTGTCTGGGCCTGTTAGGGGTCAATGGTGTGCTATAGCCACTGGCAGGTGAAACTCAGGGAGGTAGGATGGTGCAAGGAGGAGGAAGAGGAGGAAGGGGGACAGTGTCGCTGCTCTTTTCTGGTAACAGAAGAGAGAGATCATTGAATCTGCCGGAGTTGTGTGAGTCATGGGAAAAAAGTGACACCAGGAGTGCCAGGATCACAAAACCTGGTCCTGTAAAAAGCAGCATGCCACATCGTGGGCTGTGCTTGTCCCCCTGACTCAGGACAGAGTGAGAGATGGCCTGACACAGCCCCAGTCATCAAGGGCCCACCAACACATCTGGTCCTGACACATCTGGATTGGATGGTTTCTCCTTCCCAGGGAGGTGGCAGTGGCTAAAGGATGCAGGTTGTTCTGTACGCGGGCCAGAGGGATGTGGGAACATGCAGGCACTCCTACCAGCCTAACGAACTGGTAGGAGACCCCACACACCTGGGCAGCCCTTGTCACCTAAATCTATGCCTCCTCTGCCTTGTAGGTGATCTACTCCAATATCAGCACATTTTTCCAACCAGCACTCCCTGGTGTAAAGGTGTCATGTGGGTAGGGTGGGGCAGAGACTGAGCACTGACAAAGAAAGGCAGGTGAGGCAAAGTCCCAGTACCTAGAGGTGCTTAATGCCTTGCATGGGCTAAGAAACTTGAGATTCCCACGTATTTTCTGTCAGAGCTGTGTTGCCAGCATCTCAGATGGTCTTACAGCAGGAGAGTGGTGAGGATCACTTTGGACATGGTAGGGAAGAGAGCTGCAACATGGATGTCTCAGGGACACTTTCTTTCCTCCCCTGTGGGCCAGAGTCTGTGCTCCCCACACCTAACTTCCCACAAGGAAATATGGTGGTGCGAAAAGCTCTGCGTGTGTTTCCAGAGTACCTCTATATGTTGCCTGCATGCGCCTGAACTGTCAGTCTGTGCAACAGTGACACCCACCTCGCTGTGCAAAATGCAGAGCCATTCTCTGCACGTACACATGTGTCTGACTTCATGGCATGGCACGCAGAGAGGTCTGGTCTGCCACACCGTCAACCTGCTACGCGCAGTCTCAGCACTCCTAAGTACAGGACCCGGGGCTTCTGCCTCCAGACAGCACTGACATAGTGACCACAAAGAGTGCCTGGTCCGTCTCCACAGAGAGAGAGAGAGAAAGGAGCAATTTCAGACTCTGCAGCGAGTCTATGTCTAATGCACATATTGGTAGTTGCACCGTGCTGGGGTCTCGGTGTGATCTTCCTGTTGCTCATTTGCTGGCAAGTGTGAAATGCAAATCCCTCCGGGCTTCTGTCTCCGCTCAATATTCACAGGAGCATGAAGGCTCCTGCGCAGAGGGGAGGGTGAGAGCCGGCAGACAGCAGGGAGCTTTGTCTCCTCTTTTGTCTAGAGTTTATGGGTTAAAAAATCTGCTTATTCGAGAGGCTTTACAGGGAGAGTCAGCTCACCGCAATTGCTCTGAACCCTGCCTCCGCCTCATCTTGGGGGCTGGCGTGGGGTACGGCACCTGGTGTGTTCGCATTTGAGTGCCGAGGCTGTTGCACCAATGCTGTAGCTCCATCGAACCTGGCGATGCTGGGGCAGGGGGCACGGGGTCTGGGAGGAGGAACCCCAAAGTGAGTTCAGCTCAGAGGGCTCAGGGCAGTTGCCCCCATCCAGGGCCCACCAGGCGATGGTTCCCACCCTGCCCCTTTCCCGTGGTGTGATGATTCCAGTCCAAACCCCGTCAGCTCTCGGGAAATGGCAAGTGAGACACTTGTTGCCATGGTGATCCTTAATAGTTCTGACTCAGATGTAGCATTGCTATGGCAACCGCATCCGCAGCCCTTGGGAGGCAGTGCCGGCACGATTTTTCTCTCGTAGCGGAAAAGGGCTCCGAAGCCCCATTTTGCTCACTCCTTGCTGCAGTGCAGTGACGAAGCTTTTGGGCTGTTTTATTATTCTCCTAATGAATGACAATCTTGGTCCTTCACCAAAGGATCTGTTACTCTGCAGGTCAAAAGTGCTCTGGACCCCCTCACCACGGACACACTGTCTGCACCATAAGGCGACCCCAACCTCTGCCTTTCAGTGGCTCATAAGAAAAAAAAAAAAAGAAAATAAAATTATTTTTCTAAAGGAGCAGTAACATTTCTTCCTAGGTAGGAAAAAACTCCTTTCATCTCAGGAGCTCAAGGCCAGATCCAGCTCGGGGCGGGGGGGTGTTAGTTTTAAGATGAAGAGTGTCTGGCTGTGAAAGGAGAGACAAAGGGAGAGCACATGTGAGGGAGTGGGTGTGCCCGTGAGAAAAAGAGCGGATCTGTGTGCAGAGAGTGTGTCCGTGGGCATGGCTACGAATGTGAATGGGAGAGGAACTGCCAGGAGAGGAGAGGCGAAGCAGAGCGTGGGTGTGCCTGCTGTAAAATGAGAGAGGGCACGCTTACCTGCGGGCGCTTTTGTGCGCAAGAGCGAGCGTGCACAGGGAGAACAGGTTCACGTCATGCAGGTCTGCGTGAATACACTCTCACTCACATTCTGTCCGCTCTCCTGTCATCTTTGGGCAGTACAAAGACAGCCACCGATACACATAATGCCTGAAAGGCACCTGAGTCCCTACGGGGAGGATGAGCTTAGGGACCACAGGTGTATGTTAAGTTTGCTCTTGCAAACATAGCAGAAAATACTTTTGTAGCACTAAATAATCCAACCAAAATCATTTCGCGATATCCTTCCCAGGCAGAGGCAGGTGGGAATGAGGGGGCATGTGAATTCTCCACGTGGGCACCCTTGGACCTACATCTCAGCCAAAGCCCCTGTCCTGAGGGAGCTGAGCATGGTTCCCAAGGGAATTGGTCAGTGCTTCTCCCGAGTCAAATGTCTGACTGCTCAGTCAGGCAGAAGGAGTCTCCCGAGAGATGCTTAAAGCTGCCAAGGGGTTTCATAAACTTTCTCTGTGGTTTTTCCAGCTTGGCAGAGAATCACACCAGCCTCTCTCCTGCCTGACATGCTGGTTCTTCTAGCCACCATCTTGCACTGGTAGGGCACGGTGGGATATCCTGGAGCAGACCTTCAGACAAACTGCAATGACTGGAAGGATGGAAAAAATGACAAAGTCACCATCGACGTGTGAGATAATTTTACTGCTCGGAACATCTTGGTGGGGCTGGGAAGGATGTAAAACTGGAAGATGCAAAGAATAAAGGATGGTGCTAAAGAAATCAGCCACATTCTGCAATGAGAGAGGGTCCAGGGTGACTCCTGCATGGTTGGCTCAGATGGTGTGAGGACAGAAGCCTTATTAGCAAGGGTAAGTAACACAAGTAGTGGAGAAGACTTTGGCATGGAGCCTGATGAATATAAGCCAACCTTAAAGAGGTGTTGGGGGACAAAGACATGAGAATGAAGATTGTGGAGAGGTCCAGGAAGGAGAAAGATATTTCAGAGTCCCTAAAGTGGGGTCATGTGTGCACATGAAGGGCCCCTGCAGATTAAGTTAAAAGGGAAAAAAACGGCAGAATTAAGGTATGAGCTGTGAGGGCTCCAGCAGAGAGAGGCTCTTGGGAAGTGTGGTAGCAGCAGAGGAAACTTGGGACTCAGGAAACAGCCAGTGCAGGGTTTCTGGATGAGCAGTTCATGAGACTGGAAGGTGACGAAAGCCAGATGGAGGGGCTCCAGGAGCAAGTTTAAGGCTCTTCAGAGGTTAATACAGCCTGTCCAAGGAATTTAGGGAGGTGGGGAGGAGGGAAGGTAATTGAAGAGCTCTGTCAAAGGAAACTTTTAAACATATACAGTGACTTGCTTCGTATGGAGAGAGAAACTCACACCTAGTGTAAGCCTAATGAAATCAGTAGCTTTGGCTTTAGCTCTGTCTGTTAATTCCACATTACAGAGGCAGAATGAGGGGAATTGTTTGTTTTTCCCAAAGTGATGGTATCAAAAGTCTCCGAATTCTCTTTTACCTATCAAAAATTATAACCCAAAATATTAAAATTTTTCTCTTCCTTACCCTGGCCCTTCTGCCTGCCTCCTTAGAGGAAACCTCTCTCTGCCCATCATTGGGGTGGTGCTTGTGACAGGCTACAGCTGCACCTGCACTGGACCGGCGCTGTCATGTATGGGCCTTTGTCGCCTGTAATGGGGAGTCCTACCTGTGTGCTGTCCCTGCGCGTGTACCTGCTACGGAAATGGGACCCTGTGTGGCAGCTTGCCTTTATCTCGAACCATCCCCAAGGAACAAACTGGGTCTGGATTTGGGTTCTTCACCCTGCTGTGAAATCACAGCTCCCTCCTTCCTTGTGCAACCTGTGCTGGTTTCTAAATGATCGTGGTCTGTGTAGGATATTTTGACTATGACACTTGTTGGCATCAAAGTGAGAGGAGGACCACACGAGAGGCAGTAAAGGCTATTGGAAGAGACCCATGGATCTAAGACTAAATGAAGCCTAGGACTAAATATTCTAACATTTTCATCTCTATTTTGGCATGATCAATTATAGAATTTGCTGGATGTGATTTCTTGCCTGAGACCTATAAAACATAAAAGTAGGGCTGAATTATTGTGTTGGGTTTTTTTTTTTACAGAAAACAAAGGGAACTGGAGAGGGCAACCTAATTAGTTTATTGTTTATTTATCCAGGTAGGATCTAACCTGCTATCCTCTGCTTTCTTTGCTCACACCTAAACAAAGTGAGGAAGCCTCTGTAAGGACATTGATGGCAGTAAATACTTTCCTTCCTTGTTTGTCTTTGGAACAGCTCAGCCTCTCGCACAGAGCAGCAATTTTATTAAACAAGAATTAGCGTAAAGTATGAAAAAAAGAGATAATTATTGTTGAACCATTACACTCAGGAATTCCAGCAATTACCAGGTGCATCAAGATTATTTCAAAGAAAAAATCATGCCTGTTCAGGGAGGGGGTTTGGGGGCTGGCTGGGAAAGAGGGAAGAATAGGCTGAAATACTGCAGCTGTCTTCCTTCTTGTTTCTTACTTGTAAAAGAAATAAGTTGTTGTATGGCTGTGCAGGTTCAGCCTGACCTGAGCTGCAGACCTTCTAGTAGGGTTTGAAATCGTCAGCTAGGAAAAATGGCCTATGATGGCTGGGCCACGGGCTGGGGGGGCACGTGTGTGCTGGGGTGGTGGCAGGCGGGGGGGTGTAGGGCAAGGAAGAACAGGAAGAACAGAGTGAGGGGTGCAAAGAAGAAGAGAGGATAGTCTTGTGGCTTGGATGCTAAATAGGGTCTTGGGACGCTATCTGCTTGCTCTTATTGATGAAGATTTTTTTAACAGAACCCCTTTATTCACAATAAATCTTCCCTACAGCAAATGAAAAAAAAGCACAAGGAGGCAGTCAGAAAACTTGATAGCTCCTGTTCCACATACATTTGGGCTTCCTCACTTTGAAGAATAGCATTGTAGTGAGAAGTCAAAGCACAAAAGCCATGAAGGTTTTGTTATTTTTTTCTTCCTGTGCTTCTTAAGCAGTGATGCCCGTGAGATTAGTGTTTACCTTGATTTAATGTCTCATCAGAAGCATGACATCCCCAGCAGCCCTGCTGCGGTGCTACTAAATGAAGCATGCCCTGTTTTCTCAGCTGGGACTTAAGCCTCTGCCCTTAGAGACCTGAGGGGTGGGGAAGAAGGATGGTGAGAGAGTGATAGATATTGACCCACCTAGCATGTACGCTAAATTAAATAAGCAGGCTTTATTTTTTAACCTATTTAAAACAGATACCGTTCTCTGCACAATTGATGTTTGCGTTTGTGGAGGTTGCTGAGATGGCAGCTGCCATGGTGTGAGCCTCCCCTGCTCTGTACCTTTCCTCTGACTCACATTCTATGGGTGACCTTCATGTGTAAGGACAGCCACTGCCTTGAGGAGAGAGAGAGAAAGAAAGCATTTTCTCTACCAGTTAATTGAATCCAGGCCTTCCCTATTTTCCTATTTTCCTCTCACGGTGAAGAAACAGTTGCTCATGGGGGAGCTGAGCAGATGAAACCCTCCAAAGTCCCTTTGCTAAAGATGTCAAAGTGAATTTGAATCGCATCTGCTCTTAAACCAGAACTGACCACGGTCTATGGGAAAGCACCACTGATCACCTCTGATTTTAGTGCTGCTTTACAGTCAGCAGCAATATGGCTCAGTGACTATCTAGCTTGATGACCAATTTTTCAGTTTATCCTACATTTTCCTTTTTCCTGTTCTCCTCAGCGTATCTGCCCCATACTGAGTCCCTAAGAAATATCACTCATTATAAAAACCCTCCTTTGAGGGCCTGTTGTGACAACCCTTTGAACTCCTATGCTGGGAGAGCACAATGCAGAGGACACAGAATTACAGGCAGTTAAATTGCCTCATTAAGAGAATATTATTAGGTCCTGTTTGGTCTTTTACTATCGAGCACTTTTGAATACTTTATCCAAGCCAGTTTTATGTCACAGGATCCCCCCCTGTTTTCCCTGAGAGATTTTCCTTTACTCTCTCCTCTTTGTGTCTGTGTCCTCACAAGGGCAGGATCCGGCTGTGATGTGGAGAGGGCGCAGCATCATAGCCGTTCCCTTGCCACAGGATACCCAGGAAGGGCTGTCTGGGGAGGACACTCTTCTTTCTGCACCAGAATGTCTACTACCTGCACATTCCAGAAAACATCTTTTCCCTTGCAGCTGAAATTGCTTTTTTTTAAAAAAAAATCCCACAAAGGTGTGTGCCTCCCTCCCCCCAAGGCGTTTAGTTTGGTTTAGCACTGCATCTCCAGCTAGCAACCGTAGGATCTCAGTAATTCCACTCCTTTGTCCTTTGCTACAGGGATTTACCCCACTGAGGTCTTTCAGTCTGTAAATTTCCTGACCTGACGATTGCACTTTTCTGTTTTACAGAGTCCCAGCTACGTGGACTTCCTAGGCACAGCATGCAAACACTTTACTCACATTCCGGTGTCTTCTCTCGCTTCCTAATAATCTTTGGTCACAGTTCAGAATTGCCCCTGCGGTTTCAAGAGCCTTTGCCATTACATTCCTGTCCTTTTCTGACAATGGCCTTTTCCTTGGCCCTTCCTCGTGGCTTTCTGCAGCTGGCATTGCTGTGCACACACCTGCTGCTTCATCCATCGGTGTGTCCCTCGCCAGCCCCTGTGGATGGTTTGCCTTTTAACGTTACCTTAACCTGTAGGAGAACAGCTTACCCCAGCCCAGGAATCTGTGTGCTTGTGTGCTTCTGACCTCTTTCTAATTAGGAAGACCTTAATTTACAACCTCCCATGTTCCCTGCAGCGTGCCCTGCAGTACCGTTTATCATCTCTCCGCCACGGCCAGGATGTGTGCTGGCTTGTCCTCGCCGAGGGAGCTGCCAGCTGTGCTGGGAGGAAAGGTGCCTCAGCTGCTGGTGTTGGGGTAGGAGATGGGAGGGCTTTTACACAGGAGGTAACACGGGGTTTTCATTTCCCCCTCATACTGTGTTTCTCACAGCACACTGAAATTGTACTGCCTGGATTTGGCTCTGCTGCTTCCCTCCAGCCAAAGAGCTGTGTTCGACCCCTGGTCAGCTTGAAAAATCATGCTTTTGTGCTGTATGCTGAAACACACACACTAACCGATGGCCAGCGTAAGAATCAGATACCCAGCCAGGGTAAATTGCTTTGGCTTCAATGAAGTCAGTAAAGCCAATCCATTTTCTTCCAGCTGAGATTCGGGGAGCATGGATTAACTATACTGTCTGGAATCAGCCTTTATTACTAATCCAGGCATAATGAAGGATGTGGCTTCACTGACCCTCTTGTTCTGCAACATCTCGAGCTTCTCCTCCCTGCGGCAGGGCTTGGTGGCTCTGTCCCCTGCCTTCCTGTGGTGCGTAGGAGAACAACCCGGCTGCTCATTCACAACGGGGATGAGCAATGCGAGGGGAAAGGACTCGCTGTTCCCGTGCCAAGACGCACAGCAAGGCAGCCCAGGTCCACGGAGACACTCTGATTGATGTGACAGGGAGGGAGTGACAAGCCTGCTGATGTGCTAACAGCATTTTACTCCAGCAGTTCTTGCCAAAAAAAATAAAATACCTGTGACAAAAACTAAACTAGCTTGCTCACTCAGGGCATAGATGTCCAGGATCTGAGAGTCACCACCTGATGTGAGTTATGAAGCCCTGCCTTTCTCCAGGAAGATCAGCGTGATGTCTCTTGACAGGTCAGGCTCAGGGTGCTCTGCGCTCTGGTTTAATGCAGCGTTGGCTCGGCCTGTCTCTGAAGGGCTGCCACCCTCTGATTTGTAATTCAGTCTTAACTGCAGGTCAGGAGACAAAGGGGACACATGTGAGTCTGCATATATATATATAAATACAGCATGAAGCAGCAGGGGTTGGGGTTTTCCTCAGGAAATCCTAATTTTCCTTGTCACTCTTATTGAAAAAGCATTTTACTTGGACTGGGGGGATCACATTGGATTTTGGTAGAAGGCTGTGAAAGCTGGAGGAAAGCTAGACCATTTGCCCAGCTGTAGGAGGAATATAAATGTTTGACACCTAATTGCTTGTGACGTACATCACCCTTCTCCAGCACCAGCCCACAACATCAGGGCTCATGGTGTGAGGGGACAAAGCCTTCTCTTTCGCTAGACCATACACTTTTCTGTCATCATCTTTTCCTGGGTTCCTCTGACTTTTCCTTGTCATTCCCATGGTTAAACATCTTTCCCTGAGTGGTGAGACAGCAATACCTCTTATGCCATCTTTGGTAGAGTCTTATCTTTATCTTCTGTCATCTTTTTCCCCCGTTACTCCTTGTGAGGGCACAGGTCTTTGGGCAGCTGGGTTATGAAGCACACGGAAGAATCTATGTGGCTTTAAAAGCACAGTTTATATTTTGGCAGGTTATTTTTAAGCCAAGGAACTGCTTCACTGCCCTGGTTCACAACATGACGGTGCAAGGGCAAAAGCCAGCTGTGGGAAAGCAAGAATACATAACGTTTTCGTTGCTACTGAGGACTTTGTCAAATGAGGGTCAAGTGACAAAAATGTTTATTTTTCTCCTTCTCCACGTGTCAGTGCAAAATGGGACAACCACAGCCAGAAAGACCGTAAGTAGCCTAGTTCAGAGTAGTTCTGGTGGCTACCTAGTTCTAATGACTAAGCCCTTCTCTTTGGGAGTGGAAACGATGTGGGTTCAAACTTCTCCTCTATCGGAGGCTGATGCTACGTCTGTGCCGAGAGGATGCTCTCGCTGCCGAGGAAGGAGGGCGGCTGGCTGCTCCTGCTGTGACACTTCAGTGCATCCAGGCTTTCCTTCCTGTCCCGTTTACGAGACAAGCTTGCAAATAAAAACTGGAAATGTCCCACTTGTCCCTCTACTGACACGATCTCTTTCCCCGCCTTGGTCTCATTTCACATGAAAGTATTTGACAAATTCAGCTTGAATTTGCTGATAGTTTTGGCATCCCAGAAAGTGCAGCTCACAAGAAATAAATGATTCAGCAAAAACAGAGAAAAAAATTCACCTACCTCCTTGCTGTCATGTTTGCTTTACTGAGCTCCTGATGTATCAGTAGCAAATTCTTGTCTGTGACAAGCTTAGACATAACACAAAAGCTGCCATCTGCCTTAGGAGTCCTGAGGTAATTTTCTTTGGGTTTTCCCTTATTCGACCAAAGTCAGAAGAGGGATTCTTGCTCATCTCACTGGGCTTCAGATTAGTCTCCTTGCTTATCGACACCCCCCCAAAATCTCTTGCATTAACTTTCCATCAGTTGGGCTGAAGACATAGTAGAGGGGTCTTTCCATTGATATATCCATAATCTATACATTTTCTTCTCTGAAAACAGGAATGGTAGGCCCTACAGAAAATGATCCAGCCCTAATTACTCCAGTGACCTTTCCTTTTCTGTCCACTAACTATTTCTTGTGTCCAGCCTGGCTTCAAATGCTGCAAGCAGTGGGGCTTCCATCACTTTTTGTGGAAATGACTCCACTGCCTAATAAATCCCATTCTGTCCCAGGTTACGCTGAAGTGGTATTTTCATTAATTTCATGTCAATGTATTCACTTATAATCATCTGCTTGCTGTCCTTTAATACTCTAAACCACGACATTGTTTGTGTTTCCATCTTCGAGGCTTGTTTAAGCCTATAATCTTCTCCTGAAATTATCACTTTATTAAATTATAGAGAATGACTTTCTTTTAAATTTTTCTCTCTCTTACTTCCTAATAATTTTCGTTGTCCTTCAATGAGTTTCTCTTTAATGCTGTCAATATCTCCCTGGCTTTCAGCATCCAAAATACAATGCAGTGTTAAAAATACAATACAATGTTCTAGTTGTGCCAGAAAATTGTACAAGGAAATAATTATTTCCCCAGATCAAGACATAAGTCTGCAAGCTTTGCCTTTTGTCCTACTTGGTCTCTGCACTTTGTCACCTGTTCCTCTTAAAGTATGAACTATTTGCCCCGTCTAGCAAGACTTGAAGATTCTTATTCATGTTCTGTAAATGCCACACTGCCACAAAAAAAGAGCAGACATCAGCTGTCATATCAGGCTATAAAAAAGAAGCATGTAACATGGGAGGCCATGGTCTGCTCTGTAGTGGTAAAGCTGTGCTGAAGCACTGCCACCAGTGTTGCATGCTGCATGCAAAAAAAAGATGCAAGGTATTTGGTGGGGACAGCAGAGAAGAGGAATAAAAATGATCTGAGGTCTAGAAAACACAACCTGTGAGGGAAGACTGAAAGATTTGTGGTTGTTTGAGCTAAAGAAGAAAAGACTGGGTCTGGAGGGAAGCAGTAGGAAAATGTAAGTCTTCAAATACATAGGAATTTGCTACTAAGAGAAAGAGAATAAAATTGTCTTATTTTCCTCTGAGGGTATGAAAAGGAGTATTGAGCTTAAATTGCAGTAAAGGAGACTTAGGCTAAACGTGGGGACAAGTTTTTAGGCTAAAGACAATGTATGTGAAGTCAGGAATAGATGGCCTAGGAAGCCGGTGGGAATTGCCAGCACCAGAGTTTTTTCAGAACAGGTAGGACATTTGTCTGTTAGGGAAAGTTTATGCAAATACTGACCCTGCTCTGAGGCAGGGCATGGACTCGATGAGCTGTATTTTCTGTGGTCCTGAGGCCAGAAAATGAGTACAGTGTGCTGACCTTTTCACAGTGCTCCCTTCTTTTAAGTAGATAACTCTGTGTGCATATGTGGATGCTGCTGGTGTTTGTGTGAGAGAAGTTGACAGGTAACACCTAGAGAATGTTGTTTTCTCCCCTTTTCCAACAAACAATTGCCTTATCCTGACTTACTTTAACCTTAGGTTAATGGGGGAGAAGTAATATAAGGGAGAATAAGCTGAGCTCTACAGGCTAAGGATTGTACAGAGATGGAGAGAGATGTTCGCTGCTCAGCCCTCAGCTCAGCTTACTCAGCCTTGGAGCCGGCTGAAGCATTTGCACCATCCTTCTCGTTATTTACTTGCATGGGATGTGCCCTGCTCGCCCTGTCTTTTCCAGTCCAGTAACGCACCTCCCGGGTACACCCTTCCCCTTGGCTCTTCCTTTAGCGCAAATGAAGAGCATGTTGGAGCTGAAAGGAGACACAGACAAAGGCAAAAATCTTTTGGGCCTTTGACTTTGAGGCATACGATGGAGTAAAAGGTGCTTTTCATTTGTAACTCCACAGAGAGTGGCTGGTACCAGCATCCCTCATGCATGTGCTCAGGCCCTGGGACCCTGGGTCCCTGCAGGGGTTAGGTAGGGTGCCAAGGGCGGGTAAAGAAGCAGGTGTCAATCCACAAGGATGGTCAAGAATTGCAGTGAGCTGGACCAGCAGTGAGGACCCAGATAACCTGACTCTACCCTTTCATAATGTCCACACCTCTTGTGCCTGGATTTGATACAACTGAAGTGAGCTCCTGTTTTGGGGATAAGTGTGGGTGGTTTAGGGGCTTTCTGCACCTACTGGTAGAGCTGTGCCCAGGGGTGAGCTAAGGCCCTTTCTGTTTTCTCACTGATGGCATGGAGAATGGTTGCTTGCTGGTGGGAGAAGCAGGGGACACTGAATTAAACTAGCAGCTGAAACAGAGCCATTATAAGGACGTGGTTCTTTGAACATGTGCTTCATGTGTGGGGATCTTTGCTGCAGGTGCTGTAGATGCTATATGTTTGTTTACATGGGCTTCAGAGGGGTCTGGACTAATTTAGGGAAGAAGAACCTACTGAGGGTTCTAAAGATGTCATCAATGGCTCAGGAAATCCCAGTTGCAGTCTGCTGGAGGGTATTGTCAGGGTTTTCTGGATGTTCCAGGTATACATTTGATATTTAGTCTTTTAAGAACAAGCACTCTCCAAGTAGTTTCTTCGAGTCACTGCTGGACAAAGGCTCCTGGCTAGATGCACCTTTGATGTAACCCAGGATAGCTGACCTTAAGTTCTTACATCAACTTGATCTGTAATTATTGCATCAGAAATGCTGGCATGATCTGATGCTTAGCGTAAAAGTTGACACTGTTGGGTTTATCTGGGTGAAAGCTTCAACTGCAATTTCTAAACAGGGCTTGCAAAAGTCTGCTCCCAATATAAAATCCCACATGTAAAATGCATTAAAATTCTGAACCAGCACTCAGCTTGTCATTGGTGATTTTCATTGTTTCAGCTATTGCAGGCAGCAGTTTATAAAAGAGGTCTTCACATGACACTGTAAATCCCACAGTGAGCTGTTGCAAGAGTAGGGTAAAAAATGTTAATCCATAGTAGTAAATTCAGGATCACACAAGCACATGCTTCCTTCTTGAGGCTGCCAGTTGTACGTGTAGCTGCAAGTGACTCACTGTGAGCCATGTTGCACCGTGCGTTGTTTCCTCCCTCTGCTGATAGTGTCGTTAAAGACCTTTGCACTTGCTAGTGACAGTCAGGTGTGAACAGAACTGACAGAAGACTTGGGTTGTGCCTGGCCCTCTTCTGAAGTGTGATTACACAAAATCCAGCCAAAATATATTATTTTTCATATCTATAGGGCAGTTCAATCTGCTTGTGAACTCTAAAAAGTGCCTTAAAGCACTGTATAAAAATCTCTAGCTCTCTTAAAATTTGAGCCTGACACTCGAAAACTGACTCTTTGTTAATATGTAAGGCAAATGCTCCATAAATCCTGATGCTCCACTAAAGTTGTGTGGCTGTAGAAAGCCAGCAGGCCTTGTCTTCGTAGAAGGAGTGTCTTCAGATTGGGCTTTGCCCTTTTTGAGAAAGAGCTTTTCATATGCAGCTTTGGCATCTCAGGGAAATAGCTATTACGACGCTGTTTGTCAGAACCTAAGAATCAAGCCATCCCCTTCCTGATCTCCTCAGCTATCCCCCTTCAAATCAAGGCTGGCAAAGGAGGTGAGCTAAACTGTTCCCACACAGCAGTTTTGCATCAGTTGGGTCCATGCTGTGCAATAATGCTGCAGATTGAGGCTTTTCTTTCTCTACTACTCATAGGATTTTAATTATTTTTTTCATTTCTATTTGCTATTATTTATCTTTTTCTTTGTATTTGATCTCCTGTACTTTATAAATACACATTGTCAAAGTTAGATTAGGGCACAGATTAATGATGTGCCATCCAAAAGCCTGCTCCTGTAGACAAAGCCATTTTGCTGTTAGTCTTTCATACAGCACTTCTGGCAACTGAAGGAATACGTGCGTGTTTCTTAGCTCATCTGATTGTTTGCTGTTCTGCAGGAACAGCGGATAGCTGTAATAACCTGCTTATTGTGCTAGAAGATCAAGGATCTCTCAGAGTGATGGAGGTTTCTGAAGTGATTTTCTGTAGTGGCCAATATCACAATATGGCTAAGGACATCTGATTACCAAATATAGTTCCCTTGTTTGTGGTGTGACACTAGCTACCTTTATTTTTTTTGGTAAAGCACGCATAAAATTCTCTGACATAACTGAGGTGGCTGACTGAAAGGGGCACCTGGGTGTGCCTGTATGTGTTGTGGTCCAAAACCTTGTTCTCCCTGAACCTCAAAGACAATACAGATTCCCAAAATAGTTCTCAAATTTACAAGTCAATGACTTTAAAAATCAAAGAGATGTGTATCAAGTTAAAGATCAGGTTGAAATCTGGACAACTCAATAGATCTATTCTCTTCATCTTCTCAGTATTTCTACTCCTCTGAAACAGTAATACTTACATAAAAAATTATTTTGTCCATTTGTCATCATTTCTGCAGATTATCTCAATGGATTTTAAAAATATGAATGAAATCTTTCAGGTTTCCTGTGACTTGTGTACATTTCAAGGATGGGGGCAGAGACACACTTTGCCCTATATCCCACAGCAACTCAATGGGCAGACCGATGTCTACCAGTGCTGCATATCACTCTTGCACCTCCACAACTATATATGATCTTTAGACAATATTTTGGAACATCTCTGGTTTTGTTCACTTTTCTTCAACACTAAATATGAGCGTTTTCTCCAACTTTCTGGAGGTAAGATTCCATTTCCAAGATTTCTCAGAGCTGCATGTGCCCCTATCAAACTTGGATAGGTTTCTGAATGCACCAAATTGAAGCTGCAGTAAACTAGGCCTGGACCTGGGGTCTGTTTTTCTGCTGCTTTTTCTTTTATGGAGCAGGAAAATAAAGCCTGGATAAAAGATAAGCAGGAATCTCTGATTCACAGCTCCTTCGCAGAAGATGCAGCTATTCAATTCTGTTCTTGTGCTTTCTTGCAACACGGCAGGAGCTGGGCTGCTTTCACAGGCACTTGTTTATATCCCACCAGCACTCATATCCCATCAGGCAGAGAGTGGGTTTGATCTTCTGGACTGATGAGGAATGACATCTACAAGCATAGGTGGAGAAGAAGCCTCCTTCAAATCATAATCTGAGCCACTACCTCTTACCAGTATTTAGAAATTGTGTTTTGTCCCTGATTTCCTGGAATATCCTGCTGCATTTTCCTGCATCCTACCAATCAAGATTTTTCATGGTAACGTTTACTGTGGGACAGAAAAGGAGATACATGGGAAGAGACAGTAGTGCAACTGGTAAATGATCTGAGTTTTCATCCAAGGAAGAAAGGAGATGGACTGATGCTCGCAGTGGAAATGAAGGGAATAATAGTAGGGAGTATAGTGTGCACATGGGGCCATTATGCCAGAGTTGCTGATGCACTCCTCAAGGTCACACCATAGCTTGTTCTGGGTTAACTTCTCTGTGTACTGGTATTCACAGATACCTGGGGTAGGACTGTTCAGTGTGGGTGATTAGAAGCATATGGAAAAGCTACAGAAATGGACAAAAAAATATAATGCCCTTACAAACCATGAAGCCATCACTGAAAAGAGAGGACCAAGGAGTTATATGGGGATAGCACTGAGTGAAACCACTGTTGTCTTGGAAACTCAAAGAGAAAAATTAGCATACAGAAGGATTTTATTTTTCAGAGACAATGTACGCGCACACGTGCACACACACACACATACTCTAGAGATAGATAGATAGATAGAAAGTCATGCTCCTCTGCTGCTTTGCTGATAAATTTCTTGTCCAAGGCCAGTCAATATAAGAATTCATTGTGTCTGATCTTAAAAGTGAGAATAGGAATGAACCCCTATACTTCAGTACAATGAGAACTGATCTTGTGTTAGCAATTCAGAGAAACAGCTGTTACATATATGGATGAATTAAAGAACATATATGGATGAATTAGATAGAGACAATTCAACAGTTTAGCTTTCTGATCCTCCCCAGAGAAGAAAAGGAAGGAGACATATCTTGGATTACGAAGAAGGAGAGCTGTGGGCATAGCTTAAAGGCTTCCTCATGCATCACACTAAAGTCTGAAACATCCAGGAGGACTCACGTCCCTCAGGTAGCTGTGATCACAGGGACAATGGGCATTAGTGATGCAGAACGCTTGTGACCATAGCTATCCCTACAGAGTGCTTCCTGGCCAGTGAAGCAATTTTCCCTGTCCAAGAGGTGGAATGGCAGGAGAGACCTGCAGAAGACTCTGGAGTCATATTTCAGCACTTTGGGAGTATAGCCCTTGACATCGGGGAGAAACTTGTTGCTGCATGGGGCCGGGGCTGGTGACAGCGTGCGTGTACCTGAGCGTGCACAGAGTGAGGGACACCACTCAGCTGCTTTGGCTGAGGGCAGCTCAAGCTCTGATACCCCCTGTCCTCCTCTTGCACAGCTGCAATGAAGTGCTGTCAAGAAGCAGTAGTGGAGGATTTGGTCCCTCAACTCAGGCTTATGAGTCTCTAAACCAGCCTGCTAGAGACAGGCACTGGTAGTGTGAGAAGGAAAAGAGATTATCCAAGAATCTTTTCTGGTTCTGTGGCTTATTGAATGGGTAGGAAAAAAATGCTGGACTCTCCCTTCTGAGGAAAAATAGGGTCCCATTTTTTTCTCCCCTTGCCAAAATCTCAGGGAAATAGATTTGTCATTTCCCTCTTCCCTTGTTGTGTACTGGTTTGGGAAGGCAGCCAGTAGCACAGATCCAGGTCTGGCATATGCATGCACTCTAGCATGGGCAATGAACTCCTTTCTGGTAGATTTATTTCACTGCTTCCCATGCCACCTCTCTTTGCCCATGGCAGTACATTACCACAGCACCCATAACAACTAGCTCCTTTAATCACTAGCCTGTATTCACTAGCCCTGTTCCTAATGGCCTGGAGTTCTCTCCTCCATCCTTAATGTTCGCACCTCTCCCGATATCAGCAAGGAGCCACACTGTGGTTTTAAGTCTGAATTAAGTCTTTTGATACCCTGCAGTGCCCTATGTGGGAGTCTGTATCTGCCTCAGTCTGTACTACGCTGGTCTGTTAGGACCTGGAAACTTATGGTCTACAGTGATGGTCCACTCACTGCAACTCCAGTGCTTGGCACGCAACTCAGATGTGATCTCCTGTGTGGATCCATAGGAACCTCTTGTTGTCTTTTTAGAGGTGCAGCTATTCTCAAACTGCAGTCCTTTCATGGCTAGCTGGTTGAAACAACTTCCAGCATTACGTTCCCTTCTACTCTCCATGCTCCAGGTTGTGGTTTGTTTTTCCGAGTGGTTTGGACCTGGGAGATGACAGACATGGGCAGTGTGAGATCAGGTAGCCTGTTGTCGGAAGGCAATATGCAGCCTGCTTGGAGTCTAATCTACCCTTAAAAGATAACTTGGTGGATAAGATATGGTTGATAGTAAGGGACACATACACTGGTGTCATGCGTACTACAGTCCTTGTGGCTAAGCCTCCTCTGGTGCCTCGCACCAGGAGATGTGAATGGAGGCTGTCCTGCTATTAATTTAGAAAAGCAGCATCCAGCTCCCCCTAAACCACTGCTGATATCTTTCTGACAGCCTCCTTATCTTGGGAGAAAGGCACTGATAAAAGCCACATTAAAGTAGTCTGTCATCAAACAGAACTATCTTGCCACTGTAAGTCAAGGCCACTGATTTACTTGTGATGGTTTATGAGGAAGCATCAGCTGCCACAGGCATGGCCTCAATAGGGAGTTTCTGGAATAACACTTGGGGCATTTCAGGAAAGGATGCCTAAATACATGTTCTGTGTCTTGCATGGCGGAAACCAAGGTGGTGTTGCCCTAAGGCATCCCGTCAGTTAGACAGCAGGGTTGACTCTCCAAACCACTGTTCCTTCACTCTAGCTGCTGCCTCTTGAACAGCTGAAGGAACGGCCCTTCAATGCTCACTGCAGTGTTGAGCATGTGTAAATTAAGCAACAAATTTCACAGCTTACTTAACATCACACTTGAGCCATGCTCTCTTCCAGTGTAAAACTGGGACAGAGCCATTGGCCCTGTGGTACTAAGGTGGCTTATGCTGCCAAGTGTATGACTTGTGCCTTCCGCGTGATTCATGTTAGCAAGCAGATCTTGCAATCTCTACCCTGGGAAGAGGGAGCTGCAGGGCAAAGGCAGAGGAAAACCCCCAAGAGAAACCCAGAAGAAAGCAGAGCTGAAGGTTGACACATGATTTCTGCTGTGTGATGGATTTATTGAGTTTCCCATGATGTCCTCCCTTGGGGTTGCTGGGTACTTATGATAAGGTGAGTCAGAGTGTTATTTCATACCCTGTACTTTACCATGGACCAGCAAAGTGCTCAGCCCAGGAACTCTTGTGTAAGACAGTTTGCTTGTCTGAGAATCATTTCTTACATGACCTCCCTTCTGGGTGCACGAGGGGAAGGAGGGGTGTTCGCTTCAACTAAAACAAGATCCCAACTCTACTCATCTTCACAGAGAGCCCCTGGGGACTGCAGCTGGTCAGGGTTCCTGGAAACCTGCTTTGCATCCCTCTTTGCATGTGATGGCTAAAGCCTGTGTTCCAGATGTGACCTTCGTGTAGGTGACAAAAGAAGGTTTCCTTCGTAAATCTGATGGCATCCATTATCCAGCCTGCATATTTCCAGAGTTCAGAGATGGATCTTTGTGCGTCAAGAAAAAAAGAGCTATGCTTTCTTCCTGTATATGCCTTTTTCTTTTTTGTACCTTTTTATCCCTGACTGTTTTATATCAAATGCTATTCATCATAAAGATTATAAAATGAATCCTCACAGGAGATGGGGAAATGTCTTGGCATCAACAGTTTAGTAATGGGTTAGACAGCCTTTTCATGTGGAGTTTACTGATATGAATCCAGCCCAGACCAGCAGGGACTGCACATTTCTATCATGCGCTGACTGGCTGTCAGCCGATAGGAAATGAACTTAGTCCCAGTCCAGTTCCTACTCGATCAGTGAACGTCAGAAATACCACCACTGCTGGAAACTGTTTCCTTCTTTCACTGGCAAGCCTGGCAGAGAGACTAGAAAGTGAACAAGCTGCAAGCTACTCTCTCATCTCTGGGGATACTATCTGAGACGTATTAGCATCAGGAGCCGTAAGAAAAAAGCTTATTCAAGCATTGCTAGTACTCAGCCTCCTCTGTGTTGAGGCTTGTTGCTGTTAATTTGAAACTTTCCACCAGCCTTGTATTTAACACAAGCATAAAGAGATTCTCGGGAAGAAAGAAAAATTACAGGTGGTGTCTTGATTGGAAAGGCACTAAATGAGTAGTCTAGGCAGAGTTTTAACAGGTGAATGTGCTTTCACAGAAGAGCTTGAAGATGCAACAAATGCAACAGTTTTGCATTCTGAAGCTGTGCCAGGGAGAGACAGAGCTGCTGAGATGTCACAGCCAGGCCTGCTCGGGAATTTTTCAGCTGCATTGATTCTGGCACAAAAATGCCAGCTTGCTAAAAAACAAAACTTCTCAGTAGTTCTGATTAAAATTCGGTTAGGAAGGATTTTTCCACATTAATGATTGAATTCCTACTCAACATGACTTTCTGTCTTGCCCTAAATGGAGGCCACTAGCCAAATGCCTTCCAGTGCTAGATGCAACTTCACATCAAAGAAATGCGAACAAGGAGCTGCAGTGGGAAAGGAGAAAAGAGCCAGATGAGAGTGTTGACACTGTGTCACTCCGCTGGCACAAAGACAGTTTGCTTCTCTCTTCACACCTGCACTGTTGCAATGGCCCTAAGAAACACCAGCTCATCTTTCGTCTGCATTTTCTGACCACATCGGAGCCTATAGGAACAGGTATGGAAGAACCCTCCAAAGTTTCTTTCTGCATTGTATTAACTTTTGGGTTGGGAACTCTTCAGAACAAGACAGAACAAAACTTGTTTCTGTGTAAGCACGGAGCATGTGTGCAAGTGTGTGCGTGTGCATGTGCATGCATGACTGTGCAAAAGTGCGTGTGCACCACATGCCACTGAGATTCTGCTCTGAACACTATGAGCAGAGGATGCTTTCACCTACGGTTTTGGCACCTGCTCAGGATTTCTTTTTTCTCATTGGATTCATTGGTTTGACAACTGGAAATGACAAGAAAGGTGATAGCTGGATTCATTTGCCACCAGTTTGAGATTGCATTTATGTAACATAATGCTTCAGAGCACTGGTAAACATCACTGCATCAATCCTATGGCTGAGGGAGCCAAGGCATAAAGTCTTGTCTGCAGCCATAAGAGAAAGTAGCAGAACCAGGACCAGGATTCAGGTCTCCTGGTACCTTGCTCTCCGCGCTAACCGCTCCAGTGCTGCTTACTCACTGTGCTTGCAGTCACGTATCCTGTTTTCATTGCTGCTTTCACATTCTTGTTGATCTGAGCTCTCCCTTTAGCTATGCCTTTCAAGTCATAGAAGCTGTAATGAATATGTATCAACATTTCAAAGCCATGGATCCTGTGGTGGAGAAACAGAAAGGGGACGGGAGAGACAGACACACATACAATCTAATTCATTTTTAAATGTCTGTAATTCATCCAAGAGCATTATCAATAATTACTAGAAGAAAGCAGTAACTTACATCATGAAAAATCAGTGCTTTGGCAAAAAGCTGGCAGCAGGCCTTGCAGATATCTTGCACATGCACAACCTTTCTTGGGCATGCTAATCAGTTGGGGGCATGGGGGGGGAAGGAGACCTCGCTGTCTGTTCACAGCTCCGGTGGCCTCACCAGGGAACCCTGCCGTTCTGTCAGCACTGTGCCCGCGTCAGGCACTCTGTAGCCTCCTGCAGACAGACCCGGTGGGTACGTGCTAGATCTCGTCCCTGGCAGGAGGTATGGAGGAGCTTTATGGGAGCTGGATGCATTATTTTCTTAAGCCTTCCTTGAAAGATCAAGCCTGGATGCTCACTGAGTATCCTCTCGGGGTCTCACCACTGCCTGCTCTCAGCTGCAGTCACTGCTGTGCTATGCTCATGGCAGGGCAATGGGCATCTCCAATAATCTCTCTTACACCATGTTTAAGATCATTCCTCTCAAAGCTGTGACTAGGAGATAAGTGGTGGCCTGAGATATAGCAGTGGAAATGGACTCAGAACTGTGTCCAGTTTGCAGACCCCAGCAGCTACCTCCCGCCTGCAGACCAGAACCCTCACCATAGACAAAACTGAGGTAGACAAGACAGATGGGGGAAAGGGAGAGGGGCACTCAGAGAAGGGAGACTGCTTGTGTTAAAACTCGAACATTTTTTTCACCTGAAGCCACTCCTAGCTGTTCAGTTTCTGGACATGAATCTACCAGGGCTATGGCATTTAGATCTGTTCCCATCTATCCCATTTTCATGGGCTGCCAAAACCTGCTTTGAACGTATGGCCCTGGCAGGGCTGGAGATGTGGTGTGGGGATGCTGTGTCATTTTGCAGACCTTTGCATTAGTCCGTGGAGGATGTCTGATCCTCCTCCTCCTTCCTCCTGCGATACCATAACCCAGGCGATGCACTCCTGACTTTGGGACAGGGGCAGCTGGGGGCTGTGCCCTCTGCTGCTGCCACACGCTGCCCATCAGGCTGCTTTCCTGACTGCTTTTCCTGGGCTTACCGGCACCGTGGGAGCAGAGAAGCTGGCACATGTGCTGTGGGGCATCCCTGCTGTCATGTCAGGCCTCGTGCAGAAACACAGCTGGGACCGCAATGTCCAATGGTTAGATCTGCTGGGGCCCATCAATTTGAGGTTTAAGCCTCCTCCACAGCTAAGGCTGACCAAAATCTCGTCACAGCATTTGGGTCACCCTCAGTACAGTCCTCTGTGCTGGGCTACAAGTGAGGAACATTTGGCAGTTTCAGGTAATATAATGGCAGCTGCTGACTCTGTGGTGTGTGTCTCATGAAACTGCCAAACACCTGTACTCTCCAGTTGGCATCTAGTTAATTAACGATAAAATTCAAGAGATTAGCTTTCTGCACAAAGACCTACATGCTTTAAATCCTGCAGGTGCACTTGGCACTTTTAACAGTCATGGAGAAGGCATGAAATAGACCCTTTGGTCTGGAGCCATCTGCCC
Source organism: Cariama cristata (assembly GCF_000690535.1). NCBI lineage: Eukaryota > Metazoa > Chordata > Aves > Cariamiformes > Cariamidae > Cariama > Cariama cristata. The sequence goes on from NW_009610858.1 coordinate 23,308, forward strand.
CAGTGGCTTGAGAGGGCAAGGACAGCCCATGATCCACAGATGGACAAATAACTTTCAAAGGATGCTGAGAGAAGCTGGGATTCTTTTTTGCTAGAGGCTGCTGTTGAAGTCTTTATTTGAACCCTGCCAATGTGCTAGATTGCAGACTTCTTATACACTTGGCACAATTTCATATCTTTATATACACCTCACTGGCTGGATAGACACATTTTATTTAATCTCATAAACCAAATGTTTGTAGTGGCCCTTGCTGTAGTATCTGATGCTCTATGTCATCATGGGCCACGTTGCACTGGCCTGTAACTCAGGAGTCCATATGCTATACAGACACTCTTTGTCTTAAGCTTTAGGGCATCAAAATAGGGGCATTTCCTCATTGACAAATATCCATGTTTCCTATGGAGAACAGAATGAGGGTGTGTTCTGGGTCTGTTAGGGTTTGGGGTTTTTTTCCTCCTTTAATCAGGTCTAGTTTAGCACTTCAGCATTTGATCAGCTTGTGCCACAGCCTGGTGTTCGTTGATGAGAGCACCTAGCCCCATGATGTCATTGTTGTGCTGGGTAACAGCAGATGACATCACACTGTGGGGCAAGTCTGTGTCCTAGGACAGGGAACTGAAAGTGCCCAGTGCTTTGCAGATGTGCAACTGCTTGGACAGACTGGATGTGAAGCTCCAGCCAGATGCACTGGACAGGCAAATGGAAATCGAGTTTGTTATTCCAGCCTGCCCTGAAGTTGTGGCACCAACACCACAATAAAGGCAGTGAAATGCTGCGTGGAAATTGGTTAGATTCAGCACCCTCTAACTTTGTTATTACAGCACAGTCAGAAAGGCAGGCCAGAGCTTTGTAAGCCTAGTGAGTAATGATCTGAGCTATAGATTAGCCAGTAAATGAATACTCAATTGGTATATCATGATACTGTCATTCCTGAATCCATTCCACACAGTAGTATATGTAAAGTTATAATACTGTCTGCATAATCAGTGGGTGGTGTTGCTATTTTTTCCCTTAAGCATATGATGGACAAACAGCTTCTCCACTGCACATTTAAACCACTTCCATCATTTCTATTCATCTGTCCAGGATAAATTATATAGGAAAAGATGTGTAGGTGATGAAATTGCTCTCCATTTTTATCTGTTGTTTTTTTAACTGACAAAAGAGAGGCTACAGATGAGGTGTGTGTTGACACAGAGGTGGGTGGAAAACATAAATAACTTGTGTCTCTGGAAGCAAACCCTCAAAGCCAGCTTGACTCTTTGGGGGGTAGGGCTAGGGGCAGTCTGTGTGATAAGATGTTGGCGTTCTTGCCTTCTTAAAGCTTTCTATCTGGCTTTGCAATCTCTCAGCTATTTTTTGTGGGTTTCTTAAAAAACAAAAACAAACTGAGATCCCATTTCACAGGGATTAGAGTTTCCATGGAGAGCTGTAGCCCTTGGCGCCTGTGGTAGGTTGTGGCGTGGCTGTAATGACAGCCCTAGCCCGCTCCCGCCAGTCCTGAGACGTTAGTGTACGCACAAACGCACACATGGAGGAACACATGCACGCAATCTTTAATGGGCTTTTAATTTTGTGCATGTGGGAAGCACCAGATAACAACCCTGGAAGCAGAAGTTGATTGATCACAGATCTGGTATGGGATTCGGGTGGCACCAACAAGGCGCTCGGTATCCTTGCTGGTCTGCCTGTGACGTCCCAGTCTCCACAGATTGGTTTGTCATCGGCCTCTTCAAGAAAATGACCTTTGAGGACCAACAGCACCAGTGGTTTTTCTGATGTGGAGGTTGACCACTGAAAGTAGAAAACCACCCTCTTCAAACTTCCTGCTGTTTCTTTCTCTGGCCCTTCTGTATCCTACTCTTCAAGGCTTCTGGCCAAAATCAGCCCGGAGCCAAAGGGTCAACTGCTAAATGAAATTACAAGGCTTGCAGAGAGCTCAAGTGACTGGGCAAAGGGCCTGGCTCAAAGGAGTGGAGCAAATGGGGTGGAGACCAAGGGACAGGAACGTTGCAGGGAGCTGGGAGCTGGGCAGGGGAGAGGAGGGGAAGGGGAGGCTGAGATCAGATCAGCAAAAAAGATGGAGACCCACGGATGGGGGTGGAGAGAGGCTAATACAGGAGCTGGGCATGGGACCTGAGGTGTCAGAAGGATGCCGCAGGAGAGGATCGGCTCCTTGCTCTTCTAAAACCCTGGTTTATCCCATACAAGGATCAAAAGGAGCAAAGAGTTCAGAGAGAAACACTTCCAAATTAAATATCACCTGGGCCACCTTCACTCGGCTTTGTAGCACATATGTGCTAAAATACCATGGTTGATTCCGTGCTTACCTATGATTTTACTGCAGCAGCCCAGGCCCCCCTTGCTGCCTGTGCTCCAGCCCCCTCAGAAAGGCGTTCAGGCCTCAGGGGTGACGGGCGCTCGGCGGGGTCAGCGCCTGCCTTCTGTGCAACAGCCGTCCCTGCTCACACGAGGAGGGCATGCGAGTGAGAGGAAGGCTTCCCTGCGTTACTGTTCCAGTTCTATAGCTCTGCTGTGCTTTAAGGCTAAGAAAACTACCCCAAATTTGGACATTGATTTCTGTTTTTTCACACACTCTGACTGGACTCTTTGGAGGGAGCCTGTGTGAGCAGCCGGGGGTCAGGAGCTCTCCTGGGCTGGGGCAGCTGGGGGGGGTTAAAGGGAGGGGGGTGCAGCCTCCCTCATATCAAGGCAGGGTGTCCAGAAACAGAGCATGGAAACATGCTTGAGGGATAGAAGAAAAACGTGATTTTACCCAGCCTAAGCTGAATTGGAAATTGAGACCAAGTGACTGAACTCATAAGTAACAAACTAGTGACCAAAATGGATAGAATGGGCTATGCTATGTTATGCTATTCATTCTTTGTTTTCTCTGCATAGGATTTTCACAGCTGCACCACTACTGAATTTATTTATTTTAGAAGATATACATATTATCCGCATAACACCTGTAGTCTGCTGTTCTCTTGCTGTGTTGGTTCCCAGCATACAGGCATACCTAGCTGCTGGTAGGAGGCAATGGGGACTCTGACAGAAAGGACTAAAGCCAGCTCGAGGTTTACTTTGATGCCCTCATCATGTATCAGGGGGCATTATTTGCAGCACAACAGTAGTATGTAACTCTTGCAATGTAGGTAGGCACATGTGCTTGGCAGCTGGAACAGCAGGAAAATTAAGACTTGATCTGTTTCCATTTAAAGCAACGGGGATTTTAGTCACCAATGTCAGATGGAGCAGGATTGGGACCCCAGAGCAGAGTCAGTCCGACAGGTTCTTATTTGCCTACTGATCTCACGCCAATACTGTCTGCGCTGGTGCAGGGGAGCGTAGAAGCCTGGTGAGAGGCAGGGGGGGAATAATTAGCAGCACTTATTAAAAGCTATGGCGATTATTCATTAGAGCTGCTGTTGGCCACCCTGCTTCAACAGCATGAGCTCTGGAGTTGGAGGCAGGGGGAGGGGGAAAGAGAAGTGAATGGAGGCCTCCTTCACTCTGGTGTTCCAGTGGCCGTCTCTTTTCCAGAAGACGGATGTTGCGCTCTAAGTACCTCTCCAGAGAGCTAATGGCCAACATGGCATTATTACCAGCCTGCGATGAGCTCCATTTTTTTTTTTATGATAGTAATTTGTTACACCGGTTTGCCACATGCCCGCTGCTTCCTTGTTAATCCAATAATCTATATGAGAAAAGCAATTTGACATTCCTCCTTCCCATCTGCCACCCATCACCCAAGCTATATCTTAACTATCAGTGATTTATTAATGGTGTCTGCATTAAGCACATCTCCGCTTCATTGGCGCCCTCGATTCCCTCCCTCCTAGAGACACTCTCTGGATACACTTAGAAAGCAGAGTCAGCATAGAGATGAAAAGCAACAATAAAAGCAACCAAGTCAGGGGATTTTGGGTGCTTTGGTTAGATAATCCACATGCTCCCAGGTGAGGGAGTCCAACAGCCCCAAAGCCCACTCAGCTGAGACTCAAGTGCACGCTCAGCCCCCCTGCTCCTTGCAAAACATGACGCACTAGGCAATGCAGGGCTTTATCAAGTTTATGCCTATAATCCTTTTGCCAGCATCAGCTTGCACCCAGTGTGGGTCAGTGTTCAGTGACTGTCAGAAGGGGTTTTTGATGGGGCTTATTCCAGTGGTTGTTGGGTGATGCTTCAACAAAGTAAAACAACCAGATCCGTGATCTGCGGAAAAAATGAAGTACGGCACCCAGTATCCTGGATTCCTTAAAGTAAAAAGTTACCCTTTCTGTCAGTGGCAGAATGAACAGCACAGCCTTTATGTGATCATCTATTTTCACAACACTTGTAAGAATACTGTACCTTCAATGCCTTCAGCAAAGTTGGTTTGAAATCAGCCGGTGAGCTCAAAAGCTATTGGAAGTGAAGGGCATCTGAGAGGCTAATGTACACACACACACACACACGCACACTCCTGTGTGCTTACAAAGGCCTTGTTTCCTTAGAAACCAAGCGAAAAATCTACTGGCAATATTTCAGCCTGCTTGCCAGTATCAGTAAAGAGCTCAGGGACTACTTGAGTCCTGCGAAATGAAATTCTCATTTCCTTTCTAAGGAGTTCTCTGCTTGAAATTAGATTTGGGAAGCACTGATTCTCGCACAACTTGGAGCTCGTGCTGCTCCATCTGCGTGGGTTGCGGGACTGGCATTTCTGGTCATTCACCTTTCACTCTCAAAATTCAGCCAGTGTCCTTCCGTATGCTGGCTGGGCACTGCAAACAGGTTTCATTGATCCAGTTACTTCCCATACAGCAATTGTGTATGCACTTACAATACAGCTCAACATCTTGCTGTATTTCCATGTATGCAAAAACATTGCTTAACGACTTTTAATTTAACTCGCGTGGGAAAAACAAAAAAGAACATTTGAGTTTACATTGAAGTTTGTCATGCACATCTTCCCTGCTGTATTCCTGGAGATTTAAAGATGCGGAGTGCAAAAACCAGATCTTCAGGATTACATAATTTAATATAACCAGATTTGGTCACGTTAAACTCTCTGCTATATAGAAAGTTCATACTGCAGGTTGGGTACAACACATTTAGAAAGCAGGGGGTGTGGAAAACATGGCAGATGATACCTTTATTTCATTTTCACCAACAGCTCTTTTTAAAGGGCCTTCATTTATTCAGAATAGCTTAGCAGAACCTTTTCTGTAATTATTACAGTTTTTAAGTTCCAGAAAAAAGTCATTAAAGAACAAAGTGTCGTGAGGAGAGCCAGATTCCCAGGGAACAGTGACAATGTGGAAATGAAACAGTTATAAGCAACACTGAAATGTATTTCATTGCTTTTTGAAGCCCAATGCAAAGAATGGGCAAACAGCATCCACCTGCTCTAGATGTGCAGGGGCAGAGGATGATCTGTGCCGGGCGGTAGGAACGCAGTCTTGGTGCTGCCAAGTTGCCTTCCAAGAGAGCTGGCACCACCTGGACTGTTCCCACCCAGTTTTTTTTCCTGGCACAGGAAGGGTAATTAGAGAAAGTTTAGATTCACCAAGGTCTGTGGTGACTGACCTGGAGGTCCCACAAAGCCATTCCCACCTAGCCTTGCAGTCTGGCTACACTGAGCAGTGTTTAGTTTACTTCTGAATTTTTACCTCTTGGTGCTGGTGAGCTGTGGTTGAGATGCTGCTCTTCCCACTGCTCGGCTCCCCAGCCATTTTCAGTGCCTCAGGATGCCAGTCTTAATATTGTTGAAGGCTCCCAAGGTGATTTTTTTTGCTGTTCCCTTTCCCTAAGGCTGAGATTTTCATTGGAGTTTTAGAACATCAGTTAACCCACATTTATCAAATGTCAGTATCATTTGGACTAATAACTCTTTTAGGCATAATGAAAAACCTTGGGATAAGCAGAGTCAGGTGTAGACTCATTGTTAGGAACTGGGTGATCTGGTTTGGTTTTTTTATTTGCTTTTTTTTAACTTTTCCGCTGTTCCATGTGCCAGTGTAGTGTCAAGAGGCCCTGATGAACTTTAGGGTTTTAGTGTAGCACTGTGTAGTGACTGTACTAGATCTCAAAAGTGCCATCACTGATTCAAAGAGTTTAGCATGTAACTCAGAATGAGGCTAAAACAAATGTTTTTGGTAAATAAACTATTTGTTGAGAATCATTAAGTCAGCCACGGCCACACAATAATTACAACTAAATCTGCTGAATAGCCAAAATGGGGTTTGGTTTTGGTTTTGGTTTGGTTTGTGTTTTTCTCAAAGGACTAAGAATCTAAATTCCTAAACTGGAGGATGACGAGGAAAGGCCCATGTTAACCCAACTGTCTGCTCCAGGCATCTACTCCACTAGTGGAGACACAGACTCTATGCCTGCCTCTGCCTCATCGGCTTAAAATCATATTTCTAGCCCAGATTTTCTGGGGTAAACCTCTTTTATTCCCTCCTGCTGGAGCTGTTCCACTTTCTATAACATATTTAAATCCTTTTTATATGAGGTTTAGGAAGAGGTTGGTTACATGCATTGCATCTGTAGTACAAAGCAGAGCAATGTGAAGATTGACCTTCACTTGTATAAGAACCTCGTATAGCAGAGGAGGTAGATTTAAAATGGGGGAACCTGAATATTTTACAGTTCCATCAGATGGAGAAAGCTGCCCCTCTGTGCTTTGCGTTTTTTAAAACTGCACTGCTGAATAAAGCAATGTCTGCCTCTGGTCTTTTATTCCCATCATTTGTTTCTGTTAAACCTACCGAAAATGGAAAGGGAACATTTCCTTTTGAATTGAATGACATGTTTTCTTTGAGCCAAAATAAAGAAAAAAATAGAGTTTGTTTGTTTGTTCGCTCATTGATTTGGCAAGGAAAGTCCCCCAAGCATTTGAATTTTGGCTCAGATCAGAACTACTACAACGTTTTGTCTTTTTCTTTTTCATGTTCATCTGTCAAACAGCAACAATGGTTCTCTACACAGGTCTGCTGGAAGTGAGATGCAACGGCTCAGGGTACCAAAGGACTGGATAAGGGAGGGTGTGATGGCATGATAGGACAGGTTTTGGTTATTTAGACCTGGGGTGTGCCTGGCATGGTGATGCCACTTCAGCTGAAGAGAGTAAGGCTGAGTTGTGTGGAAACAAAGTGTAAGAGCAAATCCACTCCTCTCCCTCCTCCTCCCTAGAGACATTGTTTGTAGTCCCTGCTGCACTCCCTTCTGGAAGCACAAATATTTTGAGAACTGCATCACTCCAGCTTCTCCAGCTGACTTCCTCCACATGAGAAGAACAAAACCCCAGAAAAAAATGCAGGAACAATCCTGGCAACCATTTTCATAAAGGGCCCTATAGGCAAAGATGGGAAGCACATCTTTGGCATATGATCCTGCAAAACTGTAAGAAGAATCTGTCTGTTCACTCTGGGCATTCCCTTAGGCTCCCGTGTCTTAATGGCACAATCTTAAATTGAGCTAATGCTAGAAGAAGAGCAGAGAATAGGGAGTACAGGCAGGAAACTCTGGCTGAAGCTAGACCTGGATTTCATATATCCCCTTCTACTCCAGATAATATCTGTTTGCTTGACCAGTAACCGTTACAAGTTGGGGCTTTTGATAAACCAGTTTTTGAGACCTGAGGTTTCCTGAGATTTTCCCTCTCACAGAATAGCTCTTTAGCAAATATTCCAGAGGATTTACTTCAATCTTTGTATCATTATCTATATCAGCTGCCTTACATTAGGAAAAATTTAGAAGTCAGTATTTTATATTGTAAGACTGTCTGGTGCTGAGTATTTCATGAGTTGCAGAGGGGCCAGGTGATAGATTATTTGCCCTTGCTGCTGTGTATAGAAGAGCTAATTTGGTGATATTGTAGGAAGAAAGATTTCATTAATGGCAACAGAAAACACAAGTGAAAGCTGAGAATTATTTGTCATGGGGGAAAAGAACGGAAGGAAGGAGGTTCATCTCATATTTGTAGTTTTGTAGATCTCTGCAATTATCTTTTTAGATATGAAGTTATTTCCCCCTAATAATCTGCTTGTGGTGTGTTTTTTCTTCCAAGAAATATTGTGTGTGTAAAATTCTTACAATCAAATGTGAAATAGCAGTGCTGGAAAGATAATGGTTTGACAACAGCCAAGCTGCCCCAGGCTGCTGTCGCCTTGCATACTACTTCATAAGGTGTCTGAAACTTTTTTCAGTGGAAGATTCAGTGGAAGATGTAACTATAATTATATAATTAATATTTTCCTTTGTATTTTCTTCTAAAAAAAGTAAAAGAAATATAAAAATCTCAAAAAGGTATTTTTTCTATTTGTACTGAAAACGTTTTTGTGTTTCATGAAAGCTCTTTTTTTTACAGTGAGCCTTTAGGAAAAAAAAATATCCTAGCAATTCTTATTGTTGTAAAAATGTTTCCAGGGAAAAAAATAATAGTTTCTGACTAGCTTTAGTTATCATGTATTTTTTTATTAAAATCTCCATCTCTTTGCGTTCCTGCTGCTTATTTGACAGTCTCTGCTTGTCTTTCCTATACTCGCTCGTCATCATTTCACAAAAAACTTTACACTTCCTATTCTTAATTGGAATTTTCTTCTTTCCAATTCCTTCACCTTTTCTGTATCAGAACTCTTAGGTGGTAGATGATCCTAATAATATCTGTGTTGGAGCTGAATTTTAGACTCACGGTATATCTGCGTTGTTTTGAGCTAGCTAAAAATTATTAGAAAGAAGAAAGGTAGACATGAGACATTGTTGAGTATTTTTACCTGATTTGTATAAGCGGAAAGGAGATGCAACACCTTCGGTTAAAATAGAGTTCACATTTCTCTTCTCTAATAAGGACTGGAGTTTCATATATGAGAGAATATATCTATTTTTAATATACTTATATATATTTATATGTTTATAATGAGCACTTTGCATTCCACTTCTTTTCTTGCCCAAAAATGTGTCATTGAAACAACTTTAAAGATGACAGAATCGGAGAATAAAGGAGGTGGAAAGGGACCTCTGGAGGTCTCCAGACCCACGTCCTGCTCAAAACAGGGCCAGTCAGACCAGGTTGCTCAGGACCTCATCCAGGCGAGCTGTGAGTATCTCCGTGGACAGAGATTACACAGCTTCTCTTTGTGCGCCTGCAACAATCTGTTGGGACAAAGCAGAAGACAGCTTGTTTGCAAATGTGGTCTGGACAGGAGGACTGAAGCTGTGTTGGGCTAAGCCTTGGCCTCTCATTTTGCTGTGCCGTGCTGATGCCCTCTCCACCCCTCAGCTTGAAGCAAATCAGAGAAGCAGTTCTGATTTCAACCTCTCTCTACTGCATAAGTGTCATTCCGGTTTAAATTAAATAGATACAGCTCATGTGATCCCGTGCAACATTCTTCAGAAAGAAAGGAGAAGAAGAAATACTCTTGTTGAACCTGTCAGATGGACTATAATGGGCTATAGGACCTCACACCCTGCCTTTGTACTAGAAGGTGACATAAGGCAAGGGAGAAATAGCAAGGGAAAAGAGCTTTGGGCCTTTTCCTGCTTTCTGTGGGCCAGGAAGAACGGCAGCACCCAGGAAGGGCAGATGGTTGGGATGCTGCTGGCATCAGACAACCGTGGCCCTCTCACCTGAGTGCAAGCCCTTGTGCTGTTTTCCATTTGGGTGGCCAGACGAAAATAAGGTCAGACTCTGATAGCACGTATCAAGACAGAGCTCTGTAGCTCCACCGGCTCTCAGAGGACGGATGTGCTGCTGCCCCCAAACCAGTGTGTTTTGCTGCATGGGGCAGAAGACAGTGAGGCCGGAGGTCTCGCTGTGCAGGTGGGCCCCAACACTTGTGGACACCTACAGTGACCTCCATCCAGCCATGGGCCCTCCATTCGGGGAAGCTTTCAGGGTCAAGGCCCGGCTGAGACAGCTTTACCATACAGACATCTGTGACTTCTACTTTACACCCAACCGAAATATCCTCAGAGTACTATGGAAAAAAATGGCCTTGCCAAAGTTCAGTAATGGAGGAGAGATTTAACAGTCTGGCCACCTTCTTCTCTTCTGATACAATTCAGATCTACTCTTTAAATCAGGAGTAATAACCAAATTATATATGTTGAAAATGGTGAGGTCTAGAAGTGCATAAAACATGTGAAATGAAACCTGAAACGGAGTGAAATTTGACTAGTTTCAGCTGTCGGTACAAGCTTAAAACTCAGGTAGGGCTCATTAGGAAGTTCATCTGACCTCTCTGACTGAACCCAAGGCTGATTTTATGTCTGAACCATAGAGAACATCTTTTTTCTTTTTTTTTTTTTTTTTTCACTTAGATGAAATCTCACTGATTATGACTGGAAGCGCCTAAGTTTGTTCAAACCCAAAATTCAAAGCAAGTTCAAAGTACAGGAAGCATGTAGCCACAAAAATGGAAATAGTTGAGTTCTGAATCCATGAGATCAGAGTAGCTGGAATTTGCACTTTGCTGAAGCTGCCTGAGCCAGAATGCTCTGAAAAGATGAGAGGTAAATCCTGATGAATAAAGGAGAATGGAGGAGGCCCTGGCTTTGGCCTTGATCTTTGGCAAAGATGGCTGGCTTTCTTAAATGATATTGCAATACAGATGAATCCTATCCACTAAATATTTGGGTAGAGACTACCATGCAATACACTAGAAATGGGTAAATCAGTGCATAGGAGAGGAGACATAACATCTTGCCTGCTTGGCCTTTAAGGAGAAGTACGATAGAGCTAGGAGAGGTGTAGCTCAACAGGTAACTAGTTTAGTCAGGACTTGTCATCTCAGTAAATGTCTAAGCAACACTGTTTGCAATCTGCTGTATGAAGCTTCCAGGCCCACACTATGGAGCAGTGAAGAAATCAAGAAATTGCCTTGCTCAGCTCTGAAGATAAAGGCAGACAATGTGCACCATTGCTGCTGGTGGAAGTGAGTAAAGCAGGCATGTGTTTGGGTGCAAGACTGCTCCCATTTGGGGGAATTAAAAAAACAAGCAGCTGGAGAAGGACAAATCTTATGATTCCTTTTCTTCCTTTTCTGAAAACATTTTGTGTTTATACCTGCTCTAGCACAAAAGTATTTAGCATAAAAGCTTTAGCATTACATTCTGCAGCTCCCTCTCTTATGCTGAAGTTCAGGGTGAAGCCCACCCTTTAGTTCCTATGTATTCTCCTGGAATGGGCTGGTACTAGAGAATGGGAGCTGGGACATAATAGCATTCATAGGTCTGCTTCTTGTCAGTTTGTCCTGAGAAAGACTTGTGGGAAAGAGATGAATGCAATGCTGGCGGAAGACATACAGCACAAAGATACTGGGCAATAGCAAGTCTGTCAGAAATTAAAAAAAAAAAAAAAAGGCAGAGCAATAAGGAGTGAAAAAGAAATGGACCTGGGCAAGATCCAGTTCTGAAGGAAAGATCTATCTGTAGCATTTTGCCTGACGTCATTCCCAACAGCAGCCATGGAGCCACATCGAGCAACCGCCCTGCCTGATCTGTAGCTGAAGAAAAGTGTATCATTTTAAAAGTCCTCATCATGTAGTTTAGCACAGGCTCAGTGCTGACAACCTGTAGCTCTGGCTCTGTCATCACAGATATGGGACATGATTGTACTGTGAGCTAATGTGACACACTGTATCAGATAACTGTGACTTCTTGTGACTAGCATCATCTGAACTTCAGCAAGAAAGAAAAATTGAAACTTTAAGGAAGAGAGCTTGCTTACTAACAATTTTCTACATTTTTGGTGGTTAAATCGGAGTGTTTTCTCCACAAGCTTTTCAGGTCCTCTTCTCTCCGACCAGATTGCTTCTGTCATCATAGAGTTGTAATTCATGCTAGCCACTCGGCAATTAGGCATTGCTGCCTACAGCAATACCTCATCCTCTCGAGGGATTAGAGGTAACGAGGCAAGTCACGGTGGTCTCCTAGCACACTTCAGTATATATTTCTGGGTCTCTGCAGGTCTCTGCAGCCCCTTGGAACTCATACAAAAATCAACGATCTCTCATGCTTTGATACAACACCCTGGCTCTGTCTTTGGCTGCAACATGGAAAGCTGTGGGTACTTCGAAGGTGGTAGAACAAAGGTGTGGACACATGTGAAAAAAGTTGTTTTCAGTGCCCCGGGGAAAGGTTTTCTGACTGTAAGCTGCTGGTTCCCTCACTTTGAATCACATGTATGCCTGCTAAATGGTATGGGTGTCAGCCATCCAGCGCTTGGTTATTCTTTCGATCCTGCTGGTAATTCAATCAGAGAGGTGCTCTTTCTCCTGCCCCAGGAGCAGAGCGTTCACTCTAGAATGAAGAATAATGTTGCTCTTCCTCTGCTTGCACCCTGCCTCCATTTCCCTCCTGCTGCTTCTGAACCCTCTGACCCTTTCAAAGGCAGCTCAGCAGCCTGCTCTATCTTTTATTGAATTGCAAATCTGGAGAGGCCGCAGTGGGAGCAAGCCATCTATTTCAATTCCATGTCCATGTTGTCCCTCCCATAGGACCAGGGCAGACCCTGAGGAAATGTTGTCAGCATTTGTTGATTCAGCCCTCTGATGAGATTAATTTCTCCTTTAGTAAAGAAGTCAGTCATATAGTCCCAGCTGTGTTTGGTCCAGCCAAGGCTGTCATAAGACAGAACAGAATTTCTGGAGCTCTGCATACCCTAAGCAACTCACAGACAGTGTCTCACCCTTTTGGCAGTGTTATTGGAGAAGCAAACTTGCAAAGCTTGACTCGCCATCTTTGCTGCCCATTAGGAAAAATGAGGCAATAGCAGGCAGCCAACATAGGACAACCTACCTACCTACCATATGACAAGAACGCTTTTGACATGAGCACCCTTGAGCAAATTGCCTTTCTGCTGAGGAACCATGGAAGATGGATGACCAATGGGAGAAGCACCATGACCTGCAGCACATGCTGCAGGGAATTACAATGCCCTGATCCTAAGGAAGGCAGCATGGACCACAGCCCCACAGGGTCTGTGTCCTTACTTAGAGTGACTAATTCTCCACTCGACTGCCAGAGGTGAGGGGTCAGAGGGAGAGGTCAGAGTGGGTCACAGATCAGTGGAGAGAATACAAATCAAAAAGAAACCCTTGGCCTTTCAGCTTGGTTTGTATTAGCAGTTGGATCTATCTTTTTTTAGCTCCAGCCTTGCTTACCCTTTGGAACAAACTACTTTCCTCTGAGCACCTGCAGAAGAGCAGTTCAGAAGATGGCAGCCATACTCACAAGGTTTATGCTTGACATCCCTCTATGGTGACCCTGTGAAAACAGGATTTCACTGCTGTGTTTCCCTGGAGCTGCTCTCACTCCTGTTGACTTCACTGACAAAGCTCCTAGCCTTTTTAAGCCATGCAAGACTTGCAATAAATTGCAACTTGTCATTACAGCGGGTAGCTCAAAGCTCTCCTCTGTGGTGTGCTGGGTGGCACATCAGCACTTGAGTGGTCTGCTCCACACCCTGCACTCATCTTATATGAGCCACCAATGCCCCCTTCAGCGCACTGTGATCATAGTGTTACTTGAGACCATTCCCTTTCACCATCACTGCCATCTCGATGGTGCTTGCTACTGACTCTTAGGGACTAGGTGTGGAGAACACAGAGAAAAGGACTTACTTCCTCATCCTGTGTCTCAACCGTGGTGTGTATATATGTGTTTCCATTTCTCTTTCTTTCAGTGATGATAGCGAATGAACCTGCAATCCTGTTTCAAAATTAGGAGTTGTTTGGATTTTTTTATGTTTGGAAGGTCTTTCTCTCTCTAAAGCAGAATACTTTAAATCTTGGGCACTCCTGTGCTACACTCGCAGCCCGAACTGTGGCTGTCTCGAAAGCAATAATTCAATTTTGCAGCAGATTTGGAGTCTTTAAAATTAGGTTTGATTCCAAACCAGAGAATCAAAAGGAGCCTTCTGGCTGTTTCTTGATAGAGAGTGCTTTTGTCTCCAGCTGACCAGTAGCTCAGTGGGACTGACATGTCCTGATGGCATGGGAGTGCCAGGTAATGGAGAGTTTGACCCTGATCCCACTCCTCCATGTGGGTGGCTGCTCTGGCTGAAAGTTGCAGGAAGGGAATATGCTGCCTTGCTTCGCTTTTCTTGTTAGAGGTTCTTTCTGAGAAGATGATAGCTCTTTCCTCCTTTCAGGTGTGTTTGATTTGGTGGGTTTCATAAGTGCTGTTTGGGGTTTTTCCAGTCCCTTGGGCAAAGATATCTGTCCCTAGGGGATAAAATTGTCACAGCGCTGCACATTCGGAGGCTTTGATGGGGACCAGGAGTTGCAGGTTTTAGCTTAGTAGGGGAATGTGTTCTAGCTGTGGAAAAGATAATTGGTTGTAAAAAACATATGGCACGTCTCTGTGTGAGCAAGGCGGTGGTTATGTTGACAAACTCAGCCTTGCCGACAAAATGGCTATGGAGCATATTACTGTACAGGATATTCTTTATCCTGTTGTACGTTTCCCTGTAGCTACTCTTAGAAGTTATCATCTTTAATGTCCCTCTTGTCTCACATCTGGTGAGAAATAGTAAGGTCAATAGTCCTACAAGGTATCAGTGTCTCAGCAAGCACACTCTTTTTTTGTCTTGACAAGACCCAATAAATCTCAGAAGGCTTCCTTGAAATACAGGAGCGAGGAATCTGTTTATAGTCTGTATGTTGTTACCTAGAATATTCATAGAATCATAGAATCATAGAAGAGTTTGGGTGGGAAGGGACCTTTAAAGGTCATCTAGTCCAACCCCCTGCAATGAGCAGGGACATCTTCAACTCGATCAGGTTGCTCAGAGCCCCGTCCAGCCTGGACTTGAATGTTTCCAGGGATGGGACACCTACCACCTCTCTGGGCAACTCGTTCCAGTGTTTCACCACTATTGCCTGCTTTTGTTGTGGGAATAACCACTTCTAGTTGAGCTGGAAAAAAACCCAGCCTGTCCCAGGAAAAGATGGCCTTGTGCCCAGGAATGTGATGGTTTCCATGGCGATAGATTAAGATGGGCTGTCTAGGGCCAAATCAGACTCCAGCAAGCTCCAAAGGTATCTGGGCCATTGGTGCCCACTACAGTCTGTCAGCACAGCAC
This sequence comes from Cariama cristata, assembly GCF_000690535.1. Classification (NCBI taxonomy): domain Eukaryota; kingdom Metazoa; phylum Chordata; class Aves; order Cariamiformes; family Cariamidae; genus Cariama; species Cariama cristata. Next base: position 38,378 of record NW_009610858.1, read on the forward strand.
CATGGTTTCTGAGCCCCTTTGCTTAGCTGTGAAATAGAAGTTGACTCTTCAGCTTCTTAGGGCTTTACATTCAAAAGACGCTGCAGCACTGACTGACTTGGTAAATATTGCTGGGAAAAAAAAAGTGGTGAATTTACTGGTGAGGGTTGTGCTTTCATAGGGAGAACAGTGTAGAGCTAGTCTTTGAGTCATGGCAGCTCCTTTCTGTCTTCTCTCTACAGGTTGCTCATGATTTTCAGCATGGGAATGTGGGAAAAGGAGTTTGGAGATTATTTAGTCCCATATGCTTTGATACAGGGATTGAAAATTTAATCCTTTTACTGCATGTAGGTTTTTGCATGAGACTACACAGAAACTTGAGATAGAGGCATGTTTGGTTGGGTTGGGAATGTCAGTCTGTTTTCATTAGATGTGTCTCTGCTTTGGACATCTGCAAATCAAAGTAGCTTCAATAATGGGCAGCCAGCAACAAATCATCTGTGTGGGTTTTTTGAGGAGCAGTAACAGTAGGAATTGCTTATTTGGAAATATTTTAGCATGCCTGATGTAATCTATCTTCTTTTCTGATTGTAGGTTGTTGAGATGAGTGATTCTCTGCATGGCAAGAAAACTATTTTTTGAGAAGAAATCTGGTTCTAGTTTGACTACTTGTTTAGTGTCTAAGTGGATATTTCTTTTCTGCACGGCTTCACACAGAAAAAGGTAACAAGGCTGCTGCAGTCTCTGGCATAAGTCTTTCTTACTCATGACTTTAATGAAAGTATAAGTTTTACAATGCCTTTCTAGACATGCTGCTTTGGTTGTTGTCCAGAAAGTAACTCCAAAGTATGTATTAGCAGCTTGGACTATTTTTGAACAACAACATATTTTTTATATTAATAATTTATGTGCCTAAAAATTTCTCCATCATTCTTCCCTTCAGAATTGGATTTCTTTTATTAGCTCCCTGTTGAGCAGATTATGTTTTGATTTGGGGAGAGATTATAGTTATTCCTTGATGAGAGTTGAGACAGGAATTATTGGGAACATCACTGCATTTCTTACCAGCAGCTGGATGCATTTGGCTGAGCTGATGCTGGATGACATTTTCACTCCAGTGTAAGACAGCACATGTGATTGAGTGCTGGTGTCCTGCTGTGTGGTAGGACATGACATAACCTAAAAAGTGACACCTCGGCACTGGTAGTAAGATTGCCTTGTTCATTTTTGTGTTTTCAGCATAGCCAGTTGTAAATACTGAGGGAAGAGTATAAGGAAGAGAACAAATAGTGAGCAGTCTTTTCTAAGCACACCTTCCCAACTCCCAATCATTAGCAGATAAGGAAATTCAAAAGTTACAGATAGATTATAATGTTGCATTGTCACGAGTGGTGAAGCTGTCTATTCCCTTTCTGAATCCATTTCTACTCCTGAACTGAACAACTTCTATTAATAAGAAGATAGAAATGTATTTAAACATAATGTGAAAGAACTACTTTTATCTAACCCTGTCAATTCTGATGATTCTTTATTGGGTGAAATAACAACTAATTGTTCCTTAAGTACCCTGGCTGGTAAGATTTGTTCATAGTCATGTTGGTTTATCTTTAATGACCTCAACCATAAGCTATTATTTTAGGCTTTTAACACTGTGGTATTTTCATAGACTTGATGGTCTCAGTTTAGTGGGGTCAGTATTTGGCTACAAACTCACTCCTCAGAGGAACAAACAGTGTCTAAGCCTCCAGCTCTAAAGATCGTAACTCTAAGGATCTTCTCATGCCTGTTGCTATCAATGTATCTCTGCACCTGTCTTTTCCGTTTGCGTTCCTTTTTGTGCAGAAGCAGGAGGCTGTCTCATTTCCCATAAGAGCCAAGCACCCCTGCCAGACATCATTGCTTGTGATGGCTGTGACACGCAGCTGCAATGGTGATGGAATCTCTCTGACTGACACCGCTGTGTCTCATGGCACAGACAGTCCACCTGAAGACTGCAGGAAGTAATGTGAAATAGGCTCATGAGGCATTTCATACCATCATTCCCATAATACACCACAATGGCACTTCAAGCTCCAAATTTTTATTTTACTGTCAAACAGACCATTTTGGTTCTGGGATAAAATAGTTTGGTTTGCAATAATCAATAAGGAAATCTCAAATTGTTTCATTGAATATTTTGATTAAATTATTTTTCTATTTTTCTATTTTCAGTGACATTTTCTATTAAAACACGTGACAGCAAATTTCTGATGTTGCTAAGTTGAATCTCTAAGCAGGCATTTCTACATTCTCATAGCAATTTCTTGTACATTGAAGCAAAACTTTTGGGCAGCTTCAATTATATTGGGTTCCCTCGTCCCCTTGCCCCACTGTCTCCTTGTCTGTGACAACTGAAAGAAAAATACAGGTTAACAATTTCCAAAGAATCCAAGTCCCCTGAGCCTAAGCTTTATTTAAGGCCAGCGTGATTAGTGCCAGCTTTCAGCACAGCTAAAGCAGCAGTTGCCTAGGGCAGCAGACTGCTGGTGGCAGCAAAACAGTCCCTGTTCCTCTGCCCACTTTTCTGTGTCAGAGCCATGGAGACTGAGCTGCCTGCTATTGCCAAGCATGTGGGCCAAGGTGTGTGAGCCAGCGGCTATGCCTGGGTGTGCACTGTCTCCCTGGGAGCAGAACTTGCTGCCCGTCCTCCTCCCACTCCCCTGGCATCATCAGGCACCCCTGAGGATGGCAGCTCTCCCAGCTCTGTTTCTGCCCTCTGCTTGCCATCCCCAGCAGTGAGCGGCCATCCTGGCTGCTTCTCCATGAGGTGGCAAAATTGAACTTCATTTACAGCAACAAAGGGCTTTGGACTGGCTCTGCAGAAGGTTCAGCCATGTAACGTCCGCCTTATTTTTACAAATGAGTCTTAGGTTCTTCAGTCATTCATATTCTTTGGAAAACATTACTACCGAGAGAGTTTTCCTATCACTGGATTTTCTGTAACTACACATAAATCGTTTGAATGGTTGTGAGGCACGACCTTGGTACCTTCAGAGAACTTTTCTTTGTCTCCGTACTTTTTTCCCACTTGGATCCCTGTGCACAGTTGTGTATACATGGCTGATGGGAGGAATACATGTTTTATATGAGCATTTGTGTGAGAGCATGACTTTGCCCAAGTCTGTGCTTATTTAATGATGTCTGACTTACTCATGACGGTTTACACAGAATGTTTAAAACATATATGCTGGGTATATATTCTGAAATGTATTGGGAAAGGCCTCTCTATAGCTGCGTTTTGCTTACTTCAGAGAACTGAGGTGCAACTCTGGCTCCCGCACTCTGTATTGCCTGCTCCCACTGAATGGAGGAGCAGCTCCAGTTCCCAAGAGGGGCTGTAAGGCATCACACGCCAGATAAAGAGGGGCCCACTGTGGTTGAACTCTGCAGTACCTCTAGTACATTGCCTGGGCCGGACCTAACAAAGATGACGTTGATATATGAGGCAGCTAAAGAGTCTTCTCCAGATGAAGAGTCTGCCTATTCCATGAGACAGTTGAGGTGGGTATTTCTAGCTAGGGTGTTATTACTCATGACACCTCCATGGCGGGCAGCGGCCGCAGTGGGGATGTGTGTAGTTACACAACATGGGCCCTGTTTGGTGCAGTGCCTGTGAATGATAAGTGATGTTGCAGTTCAGCAGCAGTGTCTCAGCACTGCATAAAAGATGCCCTCGCACTTCTGTTCTGCGCTTTTGAGGGGCCACAAGTGTGGACATGATAGGCAACATGTGCATGGGGAGAGGCATGGGCCAGCTTTTTATTTGTGTTGCTTTGTGGAGTGGGCCATACGTTGTGTGCGTGCTGACAGTTTGAGCATGGACACGGTGCCTGCAAGGCACTAATCTGGGGAGTAAGAGGATTACATGCCCAGTGTCATTTGGGTGGCAGGCATTGTGCAGCACCTTGGGCCTCAGCAAAGGACAATAGCAAGTCAAATGGAAATGATGTTGCTGTGAACACAGCACAAGGCAGAGCTGTATCTTTGCTTCAGGCCTTCATGCTTCCTCCCCAGCTCTTTCACTTTTGTTGTTTTCAGGGCAGGGAGATCTTCATTTGCTGAGTGACCTCCCCATCCCCTGCCTGCTGTGCCAGAGTGAGATTAGCACAGATGAGAAAACACAGAAGAAACCTGCTGGAGCCAATATGGGAAAGTCTGTGACAGGGGGAGTGAGCAGCAAGGTGTCTGAGCATGGCCGGGTTGTCTCCAGGGGACACAGACACAGGATGGGTTCAGGCCCTGGCACCACTGCTCCAGTGGGGAATTGCAACCACTTTAATTAGCAGCTAGCTTTACTGTTTCCCCAGAGCAGCAGGAGAGGTGAGACAAGAAGCCCTGGAGAGGAGGGGGAAGATGGAAACAAGGAGCAAAGAACACAAACTGGAATAGATTTTCTAAAGGAGGTATCCCTGTTACATCCACAGATACCCTGCACCTGGAGATCTTCTAGAAGGGCATTGAGAAAAAACAGGAGTGGTTGCAATTAATGCAAACAAAAGCTGCTGTGGAAAGATTTTCTTGTTCCAAATATCAAGAGTTCCCGTCTGTGGATGATTGTGTGCTTAAAGCATGGTTGCCTTTAGGCTATGAAGTCTGCTGTGGGCTACTTACTGATTGCCTCACTTGGCGTCTTCACTTGCAGTGCAGTGCCTGAGAAATTGCTCAAGGCCCATCCTGAGCCAGTATCAGCATGAGGTGAAAAGTGGGGCTGGGGGAGCTGGCAAATTATCAGAGCCAGCAATGACAGACTGGCAATGAGGACTAGGTCCACAATTTCTGAGGACAGAACTGGTTCTAGGCTTGCAGGATGCAACAGTAGGTGTGGAGAGGAGAAACTGGGTCATGCTGGGTGAGCAGGCAAAGAGGGATCTCTGGCATAATGGATGGGGTATGACTAGCCCTCTCCCTGCAGCCAAATCTTGTCTTTCTATCACTGGACATAACTTGCATAGAAATGGCTATTCCCTGGGCCCTAGCCAATATGTTAAGGGTTAATGCATTGTGTAGTGGCAATAAATTTTGCTTGTATGACAGAGGAGTGGGCTGGAAATGTTTGCTGAGGAGAAGCTGCTGTCAGTATCGTGCCTTTTATTAGTCTGTACATTCATTCCTTCCCTCTAATGAAATGCCCATTGACATTTATGGTCTTGTCACCTGGTGAGAAAGCCATCGTCACCTCCACACTGCCACTTCTTCCATCACAGCAGGTCCCATTCTAGTACTTGAAAGTCATTGTCGTCTTCTTTTTAAATGGACAAACCTTTCCTAGAAGGATTTTCTTGCCGTTTGAGCCGGCAAAGATTACCTCGAGACAGCAGCAGAGTGGACCTCTACAGCGTTGTTTTGTGTGAACTGCACCTGCACTTTTCTAGGGATGCTTGAGGAGCTTGTGTCCATGGGCAGTGGCCATTTTGTTCCCTTACACACTGTAACCTGTTGTAAAGGATCCAAATACTCCCTGCTCTCTGGTAACTTACTTTTACTCTCTCTCACCGCTGCCTTTTGCCTGCTTTTCTTCCAGATAGCTCTTGATCCCCTTGGCTGTTTTTGCAGGGAGTGCAGGTCTCAGAGACAAGCTTTATACACTGACCAGGCAGATGAGAAAGACCATCTCAATGTCTCAACAAGGAAAGGACAGCAATGTGAGCTCAACCCTTATTAGACATCAGAAACTCTACACAAGAGAGAGCCCTTGAAGGTATCCCAGATGTGGAAAAATCTGCTTGGTTTCCATTCAGTCACAGAATTCGGATGGGTAGCAAACTGTGCTTTGATAATAATGCTGTTTATTGAGCTACTTGCTTTATTCCAAAGTAATACTTATTTTACACTAAAGGTACACGGCTGCTCTGCATGTACTGACAAACAGCTAAACATTTACTTGTAATGTATCTTGGTCAGCCATGCACTCATGGGATTTTTTAAGATAAAATCAACCCATATTGCCTATCATTGAAGAGGCAAATAATTTGTGTTAGCTCAGTTGTCTTTGATGGCTTTCATTCTCCTCTTTGTTTTGTGGTTTGTTGTGCGGTTTTGTTTTTTTTTGCCGG
>NW_009610859.1:0-42091 GCF_000690535.1 Cariama cristata
ATAATGATTCTATGATTCTATGAAAATCAAAAAGCATGTTGAGGAGATGGACAATGCCATGTTCTGAAGCCTTTTTCCTGAAATTTGATAGCATACTGTATGATGTATATTAGGCACAGGGCATACAGGTAGTGGTACAGTACTTCTTTTTGTGATATAGTAGAATCTGATCTTTTTTAAATTGTTTGGACGTTTTCCCTTGTGAAGTTCAAGGTGTTGTGTTATGTGGTTGTTTTTGTTTTTTTTTTTTTTCAGAAATACAGAAATGCTGTCAAACAGCACCAATCTGAAATGTCTAGACATTTTTTTCCCCTTGCCCCTAAGCTGTCCTATTTAAAATGCAAAACAGAAGCTAGATTATTTTTTTTTTATTTTTCACTTTGTGATTTCATTCTATTTGATTGCTAATATCAATGTGGTGATGAATGCTACAAAGAAAAAATCTTAAGACCTTTTCATTATCCTGTTTTACAATGCCTGTGTTTCCATTATGATTTTCCTACTAAAATATGTAAGAAAAGTTCTCATTTCTGTCATAGAAGCATCAGAGTACACACTGTTATCTGTGCTTCTACAGAAATTACTTACCCTTGTGGGTCAGGCCTCATTTAGGATACAATTGATAAGATTATCATCCTTTGGTTGACTCCAGGTTCCTTCCTTGAGGGTATCTGAATGAACTATGTGGTGTTTATTAAATGTAGATTTTTATATTTGATTTTGTTTCTTAGTTACAGCACCTATCACCTCATACTTGTTAGGCAGGATTAATGGGGCAGAGATACTGGGTTACATGAGCTCGGATGGTGCCTCCTGCAGAGTGACAGAATTACTGACAGATCTAATAAAGCGTAACCACCACTTCGGATTCAACATACTTGTTTGTGTCTTGTTTATGTTGTCTGTGTCCTGGCTCCAGGGAACATTCTGCCTATTTATTCTGAGTTGTAAGTGGCAAACTGCTAATGAACATCAGCAGTGCACCTCAGCAGTCGCAGTGGCACATCCCATGCTGTCTGTAGACGGAACACATAAAGTCATTAGGTCATTTAAAGAAAAGATACTAGGCTACAGTTTACATTCCTTCCATTGCACAGTATGTTGTTAACTTTTCCTGAATTCCCAGAGAAAGAAATGGTGTGTGTGCTAGCATGCTCTCAAACTATTACTGCCTAGAAGAGTAGGTACTGACCATCAATGGTAGGCAGTAGCTAGCCTCTGTGTGGGTAGATGCAGCTCCCGGGGATGGTGAGTATCAGCAGTACTGGACATCTGTGAAAGGGGAGGAGAGCAAGATGGTGACCCTGAGGAATGGAATCAAAGTCAGTGGTATTTCAAGATTTTATTCCTAGGCCTGGTTTGGTAGGTTTTTTTTGTTTTTAATAGCCAGTACATCCCAGAAGGCCACTGCTTGCCCTGGCCGGGTTTTGTGCCTTTCAGAATGTGAATCATGGCCCCTTTCTTTGAAAATGCAAACGTGGTAGTGGTAGTGTTCTGCAAAGCTCCTTTCCAAAGCAAGGCTCATAGCTGCACCTCTCATCTTGCATCTCTTAGGAAACAGGCTGGAGTCACTCATCTGAATCAGTTCTCATTTGCGTTTTTGTAAAGTGTTGTAGTGTGACAGCTATCCCAGTTAAATTCCTTCCCGCTATCCTTTCTGGGGAAGGAAGGATAGCTCCTGCAGCAGCTGCCTCAGTAATGAAAAAATTTGGCTTGATAGTGGGCACAAGGGAAAATAAAAGAAGTTCCTCATGCTTCCCGTCGGCCTTCCTGAGTTGAGGTGGCAGGAAGATAATTACTTCAGTAGTGTCACCATAGCCTGAAGGAAATACAAAGAAAATAATAACAAATGTGTGTTTTAGGAGTAAACATAATACCTTGAGCCTCTCCATCTCATGTTCATTGTGCATCTTGTCTACATAAAAGCTGTTCTTGTTTGTTGCTTTTAGAGAGGGCACAAAGTTCCTGCCTTAGGAATTCATATAGGCTCTGCCATCGCCACCTCTAAATACTCCTCCAGCATTCATCCTCAGAGTGCTTCTCTGAGGTGGAGGAGTGTCATTATCTCAGTTGTGCAGATGGGGAACTGAGCCTATCAAGTCTAAATAATCTGTCCAGAAATCTGGCAAGTGTGAATCACTCTGAGTAGGCACTTAGCTACAAGGGAAGAAATACGGGCAGGAGAGGTTTTTAGCAGCTCAATTTGTCTGAACAGTAGTGAAGCATCCATCAGCTGCCCCAAGTACCATGAAGCACACGCCTGCCAGAGCAAAAGTTGTATTAGCTCCTTCCTCAAACATGCACATTTTCTTCCTTCTTATTGCTTCTCTCTGAGGAGATTATAATTTCAATTTTGAGCTATCTCAAGACTGGGTTTGGAAGGATATTTAAACCTGCAGACCAGCTTTCTATCGCAGAAGCTCCTTGCTTGTCAAGATTGCCTTTGGTTCCATTTGTGGCTTTTCGTCTTTTCCAGACGTTTCTTTCTGCCATGATCTCTCCAAAATGGAGTTTTTCACTTCTTCCTTTATCTTGTCTTTCTCCTCCTCAGTAGCAGAGGTCTCAGACTAATAGTGGAAAATCTTACCATGCTCAAATTTTTTTGATTGCGCAAATGGAACCGTATTGCAAAGTGATAGAGCTTCAGCACTTTCTTGTGTGGAGCAAATGGTTTCAGTGCAGGCTCCCGTGTGGAAGCCATGAGGGAAGTGTGCTGCCTGGCTGTTATGAAATGAAATGGTTATGAAATTGAATACTTCCTAAGAAGTATTCCAGAAACACTTCCACAGTTACTGTTTTTTACTTGAAGAACCTGGATAAAATGAGGTGTATCAATGAATATATACATTTATGCAGAAGTGAAATACTCTGATAGAAATAGGTATTTCAGCATGGCCTACAGCCTCTGGTAATTTCCAGAGACTCAAGGAGAACCTGAGTTACAATGTCTTGTTTCACGTAGGTTTGTAAATTAAATCGGTAGAAGCTGGATGCACCATATTTAATTTAGCCATCTTTTCACCCCAGCACTGTGCTACTAGTTTCCACAGTAGCTCCTGTGGAAATACAAGCCTTCTATTTTAAAATAATTAAATGTTAACACTTTTCTAATAAATATAAATAGGCGAGAACACAGTACAAAATTAGCACATATCCTGCAGATGGTAGAAAAAAACATTTTCACTTGTTAATAATGACAATGAGTAGCTGATTTCTGATTCTCTTGCCTTTCCCAAGTTAATTATGAATCCTTCCACAAAATTCTCTTTTAGCATTCTTCTTATTTGTTTTACTATCAGGAAAAAAAAAAGACATGAAAAATATGAAGTGTTAGCAAGGATAACACAGGAATCACACTGATGCCTTGTGGAGAAGGTGACATCAAGCAGCTGTAGTCAGATTCAACCTACACTTGCTCGTTGTTCTATTAGCTCCACCTGATAACTGGGTACCTGACTCAGACAAAATTATCTAAACTGGTATTTTTCTCATTTTGACCAACAAAATTCATCACAACTAGAAACACAGTTTCTGCCTATGAACAATAAGCTAGCTGAATTAGAAACAACTGTTTAAAGAGGCCCCTTATATGACTGTATCACCTGTTTTCAAACTGTATATACCATATTTGATTAAAAGGTAAAAGTGGATGATCCACTTTTAGAAAGCACATGATGGTAAAGAAATATAGCTATAAATAATGACAGGGGAAATTGTTTTTTTCCTGTACTGGCAGCCAGCCTGCTGCTTATTTTGGTTGACATTAAGGTGTCAAGAAATTTAGCTATCCTCTACTGAAAATATCTAAATTGTGAAAATTATCACATTTACAAAAAATAAAATTAAAAAAGCAAAAACTGACATTGTACATATATACTGTATGTAGATAGATAGACATAGACTCTGTATATTTTGTTCATATTTTCATTCACTGAATCAACAAGCCTATATTCCATTCCCGCAAAAAATTATAAGACCTTTTGTATATAATATTCCTTTCAAAGAAGCACTGGTTGTCGAAGTGTATTTGGCCCATGGTCAAGTTGGACATGAAAAATTTTTCATTTATTTCTGAGATTTTGGATTCCAGTATTCATTAGTGATGTCTTTAATTTCAGCTGTGGCTAGTTTGTGTTTTGGCTTGGTTGATCCTCTGTTGTCACCCCATGTAATGCAACATTATTATGTAGTTGTTTGACATTTCTGTTCCATTTTTAATAGATGCCACATGTTTATAATGAGGTATTTATAACCTTATTGATAGTCTGTCAGTGTTACTGAAAGCAATTACATGTTGTCCTCCTTGTATCTGTCTAGTTTGAGGTAGCTGCTGCAGTTTAAACCTCCTTTTGATTGCATACTGCTTATTAGTATGTGCCCAAGTTCTTGCCAGGTTGGTCAAGACATTCCAGAAGGTCCCTTTGGGCCTTGCATGTGTCTGCTGATCAGTGTAGTTGCAAGTTAGTGAACCTGCAGTGATCTGCAAAGCAGGTTTAAGGGAGTATTGTATTTAAATGGACCTTTTGGCTTACTTCAGTAGAAGATTTATTATGATTTTAATTTTTTTAGGTAATTCTGGCCAGTTCTTTATAATTTTTAACTTCCTAGTACAATGGCAATTCTTCTGTTGGCGGTTCCCAAAGTCAAAATCACACGCCTGCAGTTGTTTCCTATTTGTGGTGTTGTTTTCTAATTGGACTTTGTAAGGTATTGCACTTGTGATTTTTTGTGTAGTAGATCGTATTTAACAATATTATGGCAAGGGACTGACTATTTAGTACTTAGGATCTAGAAGCAGTTTATCAATTTAATAATTTTCTGCAAAAGTGCCCTTGACATTAGCTTAGTTACTGGAGTGTGTAAACACAGATGTGAAATTTTATTGTGATATAAACATTCATTTAGAGGTGGCAACTATTGGTAGCCCTATTGTTCTTTGGAAAGTTGATTTGAAAATGAGTAAAGGCTGTTTTATCCCACTCTGAGGTGACTTTCCCACAAACTTAAGAAAAGAAGAATCGAACTCTTCCGTGAGTTGCATTCTTACAGTATTTCACCTTGATGTAATTCTTAAAATCTCTATTATATCCCTTTTTTTTTTTGCAGATTTGTATTAGATTTTGATCCAGTTTTGATCATTTCCTAGTTATATTCAAGTTTTGAAATGGAGCAATGCAAGTATAAGGAAGCCTGACGAGTGAAAGGCCTGATTAATTAGCAGCTTTTGATATTTAGTATAAAAAGATAGGTAGGAAGATAAATGTGTAAAGTGGGTTTCTTTTGGAATGAAAGAGAGGATTTTGGCATTATATTAGCTGAAAATTAGATTATAAAGATATAGTAGGTTTTAGGTTCAGGTACGTATCCTGGATATCACAACTGTTTCAAATAGGCAGTGTGAGAAGCCATCTATGTGCTTAAATTGTCGTGATGGTGTAACCATGGTAATACTGCTGCTACAAGGTTGACATAAATTTGGTTCAATATATGCTTAGCTAGGAGAATAAGACTGCCAGATGTTATCGGGGGCTCATAACTCCAGTACTTAAGGAAAATGGAGGCATGGCATAAATGCAGAAAGTATACAAATGCCTGTTTAAGATGCAGGTCTCTGAATTAGTTTCTCCTCCAACATCCAGTCACGATGTCCTGGGAAGTCAAGGAAATTAGGAAGGTTAAGCGTGGAGATAGGTAACTGCTAGCATAGAACACAACTTTCAAAAGTGCTTGTTTTAATTTTGGCAAGAACAGATGTTCATTCATTTCTTGCTTAGTTTCTCCTCTGCAGATAAGCAATTTCTCTCTAATAACTTTAAACAAGTGCTTCGAGGAACTTACCAAGCACAGAGGCAGATGACTTACAGACTTCAAGCTTAATTTTTTTTTAAATAATAGATTTAGGATAAGATTCACAATTTTCAAATCTGCTTGTTTAGGCATTAAAATTGGCTTGTGTGTTTTAAATGCCTTTCATTCAAAAGGGAGATCTGAAGGGTACTACCTCTGATAAACCTTTCCCACTCTTTCTTTAAATGGATGTAATTGTAAGTACAGTATCCCACCACAATCAGTTTTAAAAGTTTAAATCTTTTGTACTGATTTACTTCTAATTCGGTGTTTTAAACAACAGTTGTTTTCAACATTAACAAAATTATTTGTGTGCTGAAAATTCATATCTCTACTCTGGATTGAAGCCAATGGCTGAATGAGGAATTATATATCATAGTTTCTTCAATGTTTAAGTACAGAAGCCTTTTCAGTTCCCAAAGGTTACTTAATAGTTTGACTCCCTCCCTTTGCTTGGGGTACTTTTAAGCAAGGTATTCTTCAAACTCTGCCCTGAGTTTTGTGAGCCAGTGAGAATTTCATATAAAATGCCAAACTCTGTCAAATCTCCTGTAAGTCTCTAGTAAAAACATGCATTTTGTCTCACAGCTCAAACTTTGCATAGAATAGTTTATGATTCCTTGCTGTTACATTTAAAATCTTATTATGGGGAAAAAAGGAAACCAAGGATTTGTTGAACGCAGGAAAACTACTGGTTACTGTTACCTTGATAAATTTAAGCTTATGCCGCACCATTATGCAAAGCTAAGCCAAAACAAAACAAATGAAGCCACCTGGTCTGCAGAAGCTGTTGCTAGAGTTCATCAAGCTAACGATCTAAGTGCCCCAACACAGCTTCAAGCAACTCAACCTCAGAGGTCTCACCAAGGTACTACAAAACCTCTGGCCCGTTACTAGCAATGGCAGTGGCACAGTTAGTGGGCTACAGGGCTACTCTGCTTTTCCACCCTAGTAATCAGTTACTTTAAGGTTTTACAGAGAGTCTTCAGAAATCGTTATTGCATCATCATAATTTTTAGAAAATACTTTGAATATCTTTTTGTACTTCTCCAGACTAATAAGCTGACATTTCACAGTCAATGGATATGCTATAACAAGGCACAGCTGTGTAAGGAGGGAACACCATTGCACTTTACAGTACCATTCTACAGACTGGCAAAGTTTAAATTTCAGATTTAGTGTCACTTACAGAAAATATTGTCATAGTTTCTAGAGATGTAGAAGTGTTTTCCAAATAAATTCAGAGCAGGAATTAATTGGCATTTTATAGTCTTTTCTATGAACCCATTGTGCACTCACTTACTGAGACACTAAATCTTTGTAGCAATTTTCCTTGCCAACTGGGAAGGTAAAAGGCTGTACTACACCCGTAAGTTGTTGGGAAGCTGATTCCCAACCTATAGGCTACGACATCTTCAAGAGATTCCAGAGCTATTCAAAAGACATCCTATTTATAGCTCATATGTAATAGCAAATCTAAAAGTAATTTAATAAATTGTGTAATTTTGCTTCAGAAATTATGCTGTCTTATCAAATAACACTTATGCAAACAATATTGACAGTTCAACTGAATCATTTTATACAAAATCTATTACAATTTACTGTCTAATTATAAACCAATCTTTGCTCCCTTTCTCAATGTGCTGTCACTATTTTGGCTCTGAAAATAGGAAAACCCACTGATAGGATTTTTTGTATTCATGAAGAGTCATTGTCAACTTTTTCTGAATTAGCACATTAACTACTTCACCCTCTGCTGCTCCAAGTTAAATAAGGAGAGGTTTTTAAATAGATGCTTTCTAAAACCTTCTGCCCTGCTTTCTTAGCAACAGGCTGGGGCACTGATTTATTGTGTAAGGTGTTCTAGGTAAAAGGGAATGTACTGATAAAACAGTGATAGAAAACCTTCTGGGGTGCCGAGGTCTTGGCTGGGAGCACTGCGATGCCCCTGGCAGGGGCGTCCCTCTCTCCTCTCTCTTAAGGGTCTGTTTGGGCATGGTTTCATCAGTTTTCCCATCACAGTGTGCCTCCTTCTCCCTGCTTCCCAGGCAAATTCCTATTCACTTGTCCTGAATTTACCACACTCGGTTCCAGCACAAAACCCAAGGTGGTCCCTTTTTGCTCTTGTTTTCTTTCTGGCACTAGGATCACTCCCATGTATGAACCACATTAACTTCCAAGTCTAAATGGGAAATAACTATTTTTCTGTTGTACAATCAGTGAGATGCATCTTCTGTGAAAATTCATTCAAGTTGTTTTGATTCATATGGCAATGAAATCGATTTCATCATTTGCTTGTTAATATACTACAGAAAGGGTTTTTTTGGTTTTTTTTTTACTTTGGTCAAATATAAGTTTAAGAGGAAGTATCGAGGAAATTGTTCTGGAGTGACAAATAGAGGACATCTGTTGCAGCATATGGGTTGACGTAACAGCTGCATTGAACTTTTTCAGCAAGTACTAATCCTTTGGAAAAATTTAACTAGGCATATAATTTTGATTCCCCTGCCTGAATGATGGAGGATTAAAACACTTGCAGTTTAAAAACACTCTGTAGTTTGGAATGTTTGCCATTGTTACCACAGAATACTTAAATTTTATTTTGAAAATAGTTTTTGTTTAGAAACAGATCTGAATATTTCACTTTTTTGTTTACAAAATTAAAGTTCAAAGATATACTGAAACATTTTCATTTTGTGATGAAATTACTTTTTTCACTATTTTTTATTTTTAGGTTCAGAGGCCAACCTCCCTTCTTATCTCCCAAATAATCTTATTTTCAGTGCTGTCTTTATCTTAGATAACAATTTTAAGATTTGGCTAGTAAGTAAGTGTTTCCTCTTTTTATTTTTTTTTCCTAGCAACTGTACACTGAGCCTTTCATTTTGCACGTAGATGCAACTTTACAGATAGGACGAGCTTCCCAATTGGTTCTTGTGAGAAAGGAGTTTGGTACTTAGAGCTGTAACTTGGTGTTCAGTTTTAAGTATAATATTTTTGTTCTCTATATTAGGGCCTATTACTAAACATATATTTTGATTTTGGGTGCTAGAAAAAATTCTTTGGTAAAATACATGTGTAAGCACTGAAAAAAAAATCTTTGCATTCATATATGCATGCTTTTTTGATTTCCTTGTTTTCTGATAAAGTATTTAATTGGGAATGGTATTGCCGTTAGTTATGTGTTAGGATGAAATTTAATTTCAAAAGAGTTGATTTTTTTTCCTGTGTTTCTCTTGCGTAGAATTAATTGCTTTTGGTTCGGCTTCTGTGTTTTATGGGACCAGTTTAATTTTATCAGTTCAGAAAACAAGTTAAGCAGGAACCCCTGGCTTTTCCACAGTAACTTAAGTCAACTCTTCTACTAATTCCTCTAGTGTCTAACATTAAAGCTAATAACGGTCTAACATTCTTGTCTGACAGTTCTTCCCTTCCACAGTTACACATTATTTTAAAGTGTACAGCAGAAAGAGAGCAGCAATGTTAGGTCAAAATTCAGTCCCGTGAGAAGAATACAGACTTTTTCAGTTAATGCAATAGCATTTGGACAGGATTTGTTTGCAAGCAATATTAAAATTGGTCCCTCCTTTTTCTTTTAAAAAAATTCTAGATGTAATTTTGGAATGAAAAGAGCAGTAATTGAGAAAGAAAGAGTTACCTTTTCAGAGGAAATGCTTATATTGTATTGTATTATATGTAGTCATGTACTTACATGTAGTCAAGATCAAGCTGTGTTTGTTTATAATTAAAAAAAAAATCTTTATTTTCTGTGGAAGTTTTTGCTTTGTAAGGCTATGAGTGGCTGCAAAGGGAAAAAAAAATTACCTGGCTGCAGCTTCGCTTACTGTTCCTTAAAATCCTGCCTGCTTCTGACTTTCACTGAAACCCAGTCCTTCTCAATTTGCACTTTTCATGAGTCATCTTATACACAGATAGAAAACCACCTCTGTGCGTGTTAGTAAGTGAATTGCAGGAAGGTACGCATAGGTATTCATTCAGTAACCAGATAAATTATTTCAAGAAAATTGGTGGAACTTCCTCCTCTGTTATGCCAATTTTAAACTTGTTTTTCTAGTGTGCTTTTAAGGAGCTGTTTTATGAGCTGTGAATTGTCCAGGTGCCAGAATTCAGATCAGCCACTTTTTGTTTCCTACAGAAAGTCTGTTACTGAGACCGATTCATCACCCTGACGGCTGAGCTGGGTGTGAAGTCTTATTGCACTTGGTATTAAGAAACGTTGTGGTTAGCGTTCAGCATCTTTACAGCAGAACTGCAGTAATACCTCGGGAGCCCACCCCTGCTGCCACGGAGCGGATCCAGCTCTGCAGAGCAGCATTGCAATTACAGGGGGCTCAGAGGCAAAGCCGCAGTAAGAGCCAGCAAATGACTTTTCTAGTGCTTGAGAGCTTGGGGTGGAAGATGCTTTTCCCAAGGACTCCAGAAAAAGATCCCTTGTGCTTGGCTCCTGTGCAAGGTATTTAGCTCTCAGATTTCAATCTTAATTGTCATGTTCATGAGGGAAACTCCCTGTAGTAACCTGGTGCCTTCAGCGTATGAACAAAAAAGCCTACCAACACCATGTTCACTCTTCCTGGGATGCAGTCTCCCAGTGCTACCAAATGTCATTCTGCATCACTCCATGACCAGACTATTAAATTAAGATGGAAAAGAAAAACTTAGATGAGTTGGAAGAATTTTGGATTTTTATTTTTACAAAGAATGTTAAATAAGCAGCATCTTAGTATAAATTTAAGGTTGATGTAAACATACCAGATTGAGAAGAATCAAGGTCTCGTTTCTCCCAGTAATATTTGTTTACTTATGATCCTTTTACCCTATCATTTATTTGGGAAAGTGCACCTTTTGCAGCACAATAAAAAAGTAAAATACGTAGTGGCAGCGTGGCAGGTGCAACGCTTATTGGAAAAGCTGACTTTTCCAGTTTCTTGGTTTCCATTTATATTTGTAATTTAAGTTGTTCTAAGAGGCTTGTTTATATATATAAAGTCATAATTTGACATAGCGTTAAATCACACACTGAATAATTGTTTAGACTTTCGTGATTTTGCGCATGCTGTCTTGCTAGGGTGATATTTTTTGCATGGAAGTGTATGATCTCTATTTCCTTAACTTTGAATGGACTAAGGATAGCATGTGGCTCATCAGGTCTTTAGTTATATCTGACTATAAGTATATATGCGCAAGTACCAGTTCTAAGCAAAACATGGGCTAAAAAAAGCATTGAAGAGTTCGATAAGGATGAGTTTGAACTCCAGTCTGATTCAGAGATGATGGCGTTTTGGCTCAGACTGCTCCATTAAATTGAGTAACTTCAAATTTTTTTAATATTTTGCTTTGGTTCTTTAGAATAAATGATGCGGTATCTATTACAATAGCTTAATTTATGTAAAAAGGAGTACTGTTTCTGAGCTGAAAGCATGGTGGATAAGCTCTATCTGCTAAGCGGTAGTAACATCTTATCAGCCTGGACTGTGCTTTTAAAAGGGTTGGTCTTGTCTTCAATCTTCTGGGCTCTGGCTAAGAGAAAGGTAAAGTTTTCCTGGTTCTCTGTAATCTCATTTCCCTCTTCCAGTGGCAACAAATTTAAATTGCCTTAACTAAGATCTATGTGTAGTTTTGCTTATGAACTGTATCTGTACAGTTATTCCTCAAAATGTTTCAGAATTTATAACCAGTTTTTAAATTTGATTGTCGTTACCTGTGAAAGACCTTCTTAGAAAAGATGATTTACATTTAGTGCTTTAAATAACCTATTGAACATAGTAGATGCATGTCCTCTGATAAGCTGCTCCAGAAGATGGAACTTGGTACAGGAAAATCTCTATAGTGAGCATTCCCATAGACTCCTCTAAGAGTCCTTCATCCGATGTCTGCAAGACTGGTAATTGGTACTCAGACCCAAAATCCATCTTCCAACTAGAAACAGCTGAATACTTTTAGACCAGTTTCTCCTTAGTTTTAAACTCAAAATGAGATGGCAAGATATTTTTTCCATGCACTTGAATTTGTTATATGTAAGGGTGAAAAACTTCTATCTGCAAATAGACATGATCAGTCTGGTGTAGCTTTTTTTCCCTTTCTACAAAGCAGCCAACACAACCTAAAGTGATCTGCAAATGGGAAGACAAAATGCCTTCTCTGAATGCCTCACAACCTGAAAAGCAAGGAGGAGATAAGATATGAACACAAGTGATGGAGCAAGAGATGTTCAACACTGATCTGATTAGTTTCTTATTTCCCTTCTCTCCCAAGAGTCAGTCTATGGATGCTAAACTTGCGTTGGACTATTGAATTATTGGATTAACAGCTCTCTTCCAATACATATACAGCAGGATGGGGCCCACTGTTTGTGTTGAATCACTGGTATACGAAGTCCAGTCCCTTCCCTTCCTGTGGGCAGCTGATGAAATACAAATAATTTAGGGGACGGTTGAGGCACGTCTGAGGCTATTCTAGACTTGCTTATTTTGCTCGGAAACCCAACTTAGTCAGGGCTTTCAGAGTAAGGTGGCAAATGATCTCAGTGACCAGCTCATTACTATGGTCTTAAAGGGCATGTAATGCATACGTGCTTGAAAAATATGTCCAGAGTCACATGGAGAAGAGGTAGCTCCATAATGGAAGGTGACTCAGGTAAAAGATCTATTTTTTTATCACTTTCCCTTGCAGAGTCAAGGCAATGGATCATTTTCTTAGACCCCACATAAATCTAGCTCCAGGTCGTCCTCAGGAAAAGTAATGGGAAGTGAATTACCAGTGGCCTTTCATAATTGCAAATCCTTAATTAAGGAAGGGTACAAAGAGGCACTTAAAATGCCAGCCTCAGCAAGTAGCAGACTCCACTACTTGTGACAATAAATTATAACTTGTCAGAATAAAATTGTTTTTTCTTTAGTGTGGTTGGTAGTATTCAGTGACTTAAAATGAGATAAACCACATTGTTCTAGGGTGGAAGAAGATTCTCTTTCTCCTTAAAACTGTCTCAGGTGCAAAAACTTTGAAGACAGTGTCAGGCTTGTTGAGCAGAAGCTTGTGTGCAGTGTCAAGTGGATTTTAAATAGAGAAAAAGGGCTTAAAGAATATTTCTAGGCATCTCAACTATTCCTGAATACCAGCTTATCATGATGTTTATGTAAGTTTACTTTTAATTAGCAAGAACCTAGAGTGAATGGAAAATAGTGTAGACATACACTCTTTTAAGCATTTTGCTAGACAGGGCTCTTAATGTTTGCTTATTTTGTATTTTTTTCTGCTTTTCAAGTTTATGACTAGTTCTTGATGCCCAAAGTACTGTTTTGTACAAAAAAGCACTCTTTTCTGCTTCACTTCCAAAAGAGGACGTAGTCATGGTGAAGCAACACATTGTCTTGCATAAGAACTATATTGGACCTTGAAGGGGGAAAGATTTGCATTCTGAGTCTCTACTTCTATACCATGCACATCATTTACACCTGTCTAGATAAATGTGAACAAAAAGGCAACCATATTGTTGTTTGTACTGACTAAAAGCAGGGTATTTCAGGAACAGTAGATGTGCCAATAATGGTTACCAAGAACAGGTCATAGAAAAGCGAGTATAATGATCTTTATGAAGGTCTTTATTCCTTTAAATATGCTATTACTTTTCATAAAGGCACTCAGAACAGAATGCAAACAAAGACTCTTTTCCCATTAAAGCAGCAATTGTTAAATGAATAAATGAACAGTATTCTTATTTCTCCTGTTGGTTTTTTTTTGGTCAGGAGCTAAAGTCGGTCAGGTTCCACCTGTTTACCACATAAATTATTATTTTAGGGTGATTTGGGTTTTTTTTATTAATATGCTAAGCAAAATTATTACATTAAACTGCATAACTGTCTTTGCATACAGTTCCATATAAAATAATTAAAACATGAAATTGTATAACTGCAACAGTCTTCCCATAGAGGTAATTAATTTTAAAGGGAAACCCAGAAATGTAGATTGATTCCTGTTAATTACACCTCTCCTTCAAAACACAGAATGCTAAAGAAAGCCTTGAGCAAGTGGTGTTCTTGCTGCTTATATTTATAAGTGTTTTGAGTCTACATTTGTAAGGTCTTTGGCAGTTTCCTCCCACGACCACTCACTTTGGTTTTTTGTAGTATAACGTTCATAGTTGTAACCTCGTGTGTATAATGATGATAATCTTTCTCTGTGTTGGTTCAAGACTTGATAGCCATAAAGGCAAAACTCAATTTTACTGCTCAAGGTTAGGTGCGGGGCCATGCTGCTGTCGCTACAGGAAGGAAAGTAGGAAGGGGTAGGGTTGGAGTCTAGAGAAGAGGACCTATGGTGGCAAGGGGAGGGGGGGGAAGAGGCAAGCTTGCTCTTCCAGCTGCTCCTGGGAGGACACTGGGCTAAAATAAAGACCACTGCTTCTTCAGAGCAGCAGATTGCCCTCCGACTTCCCCAGCACGAGTAGCCACCCAGCAGCAGCAGCAGGCTCTTGGAGCAGCACAAAAATCAAATGTGCTTTTCCAGCAAATGTACAACTACGTACAAGGGAATGAAAAGCAAGGTCTTTCTTGCCCCCGACAGTTTCTTGCCTGCTTTCTGTGTGGCACATCTGCAGTGGCCCTGATCCTTGCAGCTGTGCTCAGAAAGCTTTGGCTCTTGTTTGCTCTTACTTTTTTTTGGCACATTATGAATTTTAACAGAAGGGTTTTTTTTTTAATTCCAGCAAATCTCCTTGTGAGTTGCACCATTACGCTTGCTGTTTCTGTGCAAAAAACAGTAGTATTCTGTAACTTTGTGTAGCAAAATACTTCCAAAATAAAAAATGACTTGTTGAAGGCTGGGATAATACCGTCCTACTGTATCAGGTTGTGAAGGAAGTCTTTTTGCTTGTAGTACCAACCAGCCTGGACAGTTACTTTCATTCCATTGAAGATCACAGAGGTATCGTTTTATTCTCTCAATGCGTGTCTATCAACAGTGATAGTCTTAGCATAAATCAGAACCTATTTTCTGCTATTAGTTTTTATTAGTTTTTTTTAGAAGGAAGAAATCTGAAGTCCAGCCATGTTATGGTTGGCAGCCTAGATAGGCCTTAGATCATAACTCGCTACTCAATTTTTACACTTAACTCTTCTATTCTGTTGTTTTTTTTTAAAATGGAAATTATTCACTCTTTTTTGCAGAAGTGTTAATTAATAGTCATTTGCTTTTTTTGTAGGAGTTCTCTGGAATCTATCCTCCTGTGATGCACTGAAAATGCCAATCATCCAGGATGCCCTCGCAGTGTTGACCAATGCAGTGATCATCCCTCACTCTGGATGGGAAAACTCTCCGCTCCAGGATGATCATAAAATACAACTCCATTCATCACAGGTGCTGCGCAATGCCACTGGGTGCCTAAGGTGAGTGCTGAAAAACATTTGCTTTACCTTAATCATCTTGCTTTGGCTTGACTTGGTATTTCTCATTCTTAGGTATCTGTAAAGTAAATAATTGGTTTGTGTGTCAGCAAAGACAATGACTTTCAGAGCTGTAAGCTTTAAGTTGGAGATTAATTAGAAAAAAAGCTTCAGGCCATTCAAAAAACAATCTTTAGAAGCGCTGCTGTGGGTTTTCTATTTTTCTTTTCTCAGCAGTCTTGACCAATCTTCTCATCCAAGCTTGTATATTACAGATGTTTTTCTCCTTGTAGATTCGTCCCATTTCCCCAGTTGCTTAAGTGAAGTCAGTATGTTCTCACTATTACACCCAATTTGATCAGCACAAAAAGTAATGAAGATGCTCACAAAAAGTAACATGCCTTACGGGTTCCAGATGCCGTTGCTGTAGTTATGATAAATATATAAAGTAGATTTTTTCTGCTCTGTGAATATGAGAAATGGATTTTAATAAGAGACCAACCAATTTAACATTGTGCAACTAGAATACTTAAATAGATCCTTAACAAGTATGATATTTATTTATATTTATATTTGTATGCCAAACATATATGCAACACCAAGGTGCACTTATATAAATATGTGCAATATGTTCCTAAAAATCAGGGTAGATGTGAGAATGAAAATAGGATGAGTAAGAAGAGTTTCAGTCTGACAAAACCTTACAAAAGAATTGAGTCATAACATTTCCAATCCATAGCATTTTGTTGAAATATTTTAAAATATTAGGCAAGTTCTTTTAAGCGTTGATTTTTTTTTTTCTTCTTGTGTATTGGAGATTCTGTAATCTATTTCAGAGACATGAAAATCAATTAGTTAGTATTTTTATGTACATCACAGGAAAATTGTTAAGTGAATAATATGTATCGGTAATACAGTCTATGTTGTATGCTGCTTCCAAAGCAGATATCCATCAAAGAGCTAAACAAAAAAAAAATTGATAGGAGGCAAAGTAAAATAACAGTATTTTTTTCATATCTGTAGCAAGCAGCTTTTTATCTTTGTGCTATTTTATCAAATGAAATATCTCCCTTTCAGAAGTAATATTTGAAAAGTTTAAGGGCAAAAGTAATAATTATGGATGGTTTATATGTAATCGGAAGGGAATGAATGATGGAAGGTAGTAACTTCCATATTGCAAATATACTTGTATTAGACTTAAATGCAGGTGTGTATATGTGAATACCAGCTATGTTGGGATATAAGACTGAAGCTAGTCATTTGTACCTGAGTTGTATTGATTTTGAAAAGAGTTTGGTAGTATAATTGTGTTGCATTGCATTTAAATCACTGGAAAAAATGTTGCTCAAATCACTGTGACAGCAGTCATTCCATAAAGACCTGTACCTTGTTATATGTCTCACAATTCTGATGTTTACCCTGTCTCAGTTGAAGAGCTGCCTCTGAAAGAAATGTCCATTATAAATTTGGGGCTTCACGGTGCCCCTTCTCTGAACAGGCATGTCTAGTGTTGGTCTCCCCACACTGTAAGTTCTGTCTTCCTGTTAATTTTTCCCAGCTGCTTCTCAGGGATTGGTGTCCATCCCTGATCCTACAAACCTCAGTTCTTCCTACTTCATAGTTGATGGATTCGTTGCACAATGGTCTTGAAATCTTTCTTTTTTTTTTTTTTTTGTGAGTGTATGTGCACGCCCATTTGCAAACTGATGTGAGCTTACTGTAGCCTGCAGTCTGGGTCAGCCTGAGGACTTGGGGCCACATGAGAATGGTACGTTACCTGATCTAATATACACTGCTTTGCAGCAAGGCTTACTGCCAAGTGCTTGATGGTACACTGTCATAGCAGAATGGCTTCTGGTCAGCTCATGCAAAATAAGCTCATATCTGCCTGCAAAAGACTGTGCATATTATAACTCTTGAATCCTTCCCAGGTAGCTGTAACAGCAACTCAAACGTCTGTCCTGAGCAGGTTGGTCTTCCTTCTAAACAGGCCCTTCAAGCATAGTATGGCTTTTTAATATCTTTCTGATATCAAACCCTCCCTATTTCCCAGATGCATCTTTCTGTCCTCTCTAATGGCTTCAGATATTTATTTGGCCTTCATCCATCTTCTTTAGATAATTTCATCCCACTTAGTCTGTGTGAATGCTCTTTGGCAGAGCCAGAACATTTGGAGAGGGTTGAACTGACTTTTGCTTCACACCAACAGGGAACTTTCTTGTTTACCTTTCCCCAGTTGTTGCTAGAAATCTCTCTCTGAACAAAATATCAAGTTCTGAGTTTGTGCAAGAGAGAAAAGTGGAAGTTGACCTCAGAGATGGTAACTGGGTTCTTGTGTTGAATTCATGTAAGACAATGAGGCTGTAGGCTGGAGGAAACGGCGAGCATCAAAAAGAAAAGATTAGAAAACTCTGTGGTGATGATTGGAGTTGCACATGCTCTGTGCAGGTAGTACCTTAGCTAGCATTCCTTAAATACCCACCACCCCCAAAACTGAACAGCTCTCACACTTTCCATTTGTGACTAGTTCCAAGCATCATATTTCCATTTCAAAATCTCACTGGACAAGGAAGGTAATGTAAATCAGGAAGATGTAATGTGGTTTCTGGCTGAGATAGTGCTGTGTTTATCTGGTAAATGGAAAGTCCGTTGTCATCTTCAATGCGAGATTTTCTTCTAAGACTCTTGTTTGATTGTCATCTGCTGTTTTCTTTTCCTCCTTTTGCTAGAGCTGGTTTTGGAAGGGACACTGGTTGAAATTCAGTTGCATTAGGATTATCAGTGATGATGCTCAGTATCATAGGAAAAGCAGTGCAGTTCAGAATACTTGACAAATGTTTCTGAATCTATAATGTTAACAGATTTTAGAAACATCAGATTGTATTACATAAGATTTAATACTAGCATATATGCCAGGAGGGTTTTGGGGGTTCTTTTCAGTCTCCTGTGCCTTTGGTTTTCTGATGCATTCACTGCTGAAAACTTTAATATCTGACAGGCAGTGTAATATAATCCATCCCATAAACAATGCTAATAAGTAGTTTGCAGTAGCCATTTTATAGGAATAGTGAGAACTTTGTTTTGATTTTTTTCACTACAGTATATGAATTATTATTCTTTCTGCCGATCTTCCCTTTTCTCAGTTCCTTGGTGAGAGTTTCTTAGCCTTTTGCCAGTTAAAAAGTTGCTTATTAACTACAATTTTTAGTACTCTTATCTACTTACTCATTATCATTCTTAACCAAGTTCTTAAGTCTACAACTCCAGTCACACAGTAGTCCAGCTGAAATCAGTATGAAATCATATGAAAGACAGGAGCAGCATCAGACATTCTTTTCCTGTTATTTTCTTTTATCCTTGAAGACATTATTTACAAACTGCACTTTGCATGCTTTTGTGATTTGAAAAAAGGAAATAGCTTTAATACAATATTGTACTAATTAATTTTACATAAGTCGAGTACTTTGAAATGGTTTAGATAATTCAAAGCTCTAAATACAGTGTTATACCTATCACTTATAAATTTAATCTTAATATTCATCTTTTGTAAATTGCCAGACCTTTGTGTGACATGTGTTAGAGTAATCACCCAATTAACTTGCCTCCCCACTGAGATACTAGAACCTTACCTCATTAAGCTCCGTGGAAGTTTGACTTCTTTTTTTGCTTTTGGATTTCAGCTGTGACTGCTTTATTTGTGTTAGGGAAATACTGTGTCTTTGGTTTATAGTTTCTGATTCTTTTAGACTTACCAAGGAAAGTCAGGTGAAAACTGAATTTGGAATACCAGTTGTTTATAGGGGGGATTTACAATCTCTAACCTGAAATTTAAAAATAACAGGAGACACATTGCATAATGTTGTCTTAATGTGAAGCATTAAGCTTACTTGTCACGAAAGCAGATCTTTGTTCAAAGACTATCTATCTGAGATAATCCCAGACAAAAATCTTTTCAAGAGTTTTTGTCCTGATGTACAGTCTGGAACCTTGATTTCTTCTATGAATTTAAGATGAGTTTAAGTTAATGGAATCTCATCTGAGGAGTTTAAAGAATTTTAAGATTTTACTGTTTTAAGATTCTAATCTGGTTTTAGATGCAAAATCATAAAATGCTGTCTTTTTTCTTTCTGCCATGTTCTATTTAATTTTTGATCATACACTGAAGGTACAGGGGCAGTTGTGAAAATCAAAGATCTATTAAATATTTATACCCCTCCTATTAGTTGATTAGAAATTGCAAGGGAGAGTAATTCAAGTAGTTTTTGTTTATAGAGCCCCATACCTTCCAAATTTTCATACCGTCATACTTGTCAAACCTTTCACAAAATAGCATGGATTGTTTTTCAACTAAAAAAATATATAGCAAGTTCTCAGAGTAGAAAGGGGAAAAGTGCTTTTGAAACATGAATTCAGTGTGACTG
Source organism: Cariama cristata (assembly GCF_000690535.1). Classification (NCBI taxonomy): domain Eukaryota; kingdom Metazoa; phylum Chordata; class Aves; order Cariamiformes; family Cariamidae; genus Cariama; species Cariama cristata. The sequence continues at coordinate 19,667 of NW_009610859.1, forward strand.
ACCCAGGAGTATTTTCTGGGTGGATCAACTTTTGGAAGGAGCAAATTACCTTGTTAAAACAGTTCATGTTAATGGTAAAGCCTGAATATCAAATATTTCTAACTGTTTTGTGGATGAATGATCTCTTTCACAGACATTTATAGCTAACGCATTTATCCCACCATCTTATTTCTCCTCCAGTTATCTTCTAAGCATCCAAAGTCTATTGATTCCTATTCTTAGGAACTTCTATAATCTGTTTTGCATATAACATTCTGCTGCATACTGACAAAAGATGCGGGAACAGCATAAAATAAATAGCACAGACTGTATTATTCATGATCTGTTTAATTTCTAGAAAAACATAGATATGTATGAAGAAACATTTGTGTGTATATATATATGTGAAACATGTTTCTTAAGAAACTAAACTTACATATTTACGTATGTGCATGTGTATATGTGTGTTTATGTGTATATGCATACAGATATAAAAGGACTGATTATTGAAGCTAAAATATGTTTCTGTCTTTACTGACTGATGCAAGCTCTGAATATCTTCAGAGGGTATAAACATATATGGCTACAAACATATCTGGCTTCTTACAGGAGGACCAGGACCTTGACTGCTGATTTTATGATTCTCTTCCTATCAACAGAACAGTCACTTTTTATCCATCCCTGTGTACACTGTAGTGGATATAGAGATGTTGGACTTGCCAACCCTTCTCAGTATTTCCCTTGTTTTTTCCAGAGCCGAGTAGCTCTTCTCAGGCTGACTTTGCAATCCTGTACATCAGGTAACAGAAAGCCCACACTCCATTAAGAAGCTTGTCAGAATCCAAAGTTAGGACAAAACTCATGTTAATTGTGTCTTTCCACTAGAAGCCTACTCAAGGGAGGGACTTTTACTACAAGCAGTTCCAGCAAGCAAGAGGCATGGGAGAGAGAAAATTGCCTAGAGGGATACTGAGGCAAGGTTATCTACTTGTAGAGAGGAAGCTGTCCAAATCCAGACCTGCAATTTTTCGTCCTCTTAGTGTCTTCAGATCCAGTCTTATCCTGGAGAATGGGGTAATCACCACTGTTCTTGTCTTTTTAATACATTTTGAGCTATTAAAATTACAAAGCTGATGTAATTAACATCCAAGGACCATCAGATCAGCCAATTTGATACCAATTATCTAGCTACATTCTATGAATGTATTGTGGTGAAACACATGTTATATTTTACATAGTCTACAGAATTGCACACTATGTGTTAAACCTCATTTGGCCACAACTATGATGTTGAATCAAGTTATAGAGTTCCTAAACTCCATGGTTATACTGGTTATACTGATGTGTCCACTGTTAAAAAAAATCACGCTCTCCTGAGAGCTCTCCTCAGCCTTGGAATTCTTCTAGGACCTGGAGTTGAAAGTAAGTGCAGAGGAAAGCCTTGTCAAGAAGCTAAGGAAAAGCTTAGCTTTGATGTCTGATTTTGTGAGGTTCAATCCTTTTTCACTAAAACTTCTCTGAAGTTTCTTCTCTAAACTTTCACTAATTTCTTATTAAAATTGTATCATTTATGCTCCTGGGTCCCAGCAATGACAAACTGTGGAGGAGCTGAGGGGCTAATGTCAACCCTCCGTTATTTTGAAGAAACTGAGGATTTATGACATGTACTGTGTGAATGACTACCCGATAATTTCCAGTTTAATATAAAGGAAGGTATCTTGATCAGAACTTCTACATCTTGTCTGTCTAGGTTGAAGATGAATGGTATATTGCTTACTTTTAAATATATTAGCTCAGAAGTTCTGTATTACTTGTACACGATGAATTTTGAAAAACTGTCTTTAGTAAGTTTGATAATGCCTCCCAGAGTACCATACAGGAACATAGTTCACAGAAGGGAAAATGAGCTGAACTGCTGTTTCTTGTCTTTTAAAACAAGATAGAAAGGAATAAACTCTAAATTGCATTTATCTAATGGCAGGCATTTTAATTAATGAGTAGGTGTCTATATAAAAGCCTGGTTTTTAGAGGCTTTAAGTATTTCTAGACTATTACTGACTTACCAGCTCTGAAAATCATTTGTAGTTTTGATGTTGATAATGAGTTTAAGTGTCAAATTTCAGGCACTCCAATTCAAAACTTTCAGACAGGCTGCTTTCATGGGCATGAACTATGCAAAATGTATTTGTAAAAAGGCCTAAAACTTTCACTAGGTCATGTGTAAATGTTCACAGCCATATTCCTAGTCTTCCAACTACAAACCAAAATAGAAAAAACCACAGGAAATTAATAAGAGTCAGTCTGCTGTGGAAAATGTATTTCACCTTTTCAAGAAGCTGAAAGGTCAAGTCTGGAAAAAAGTCACAAACCAGTCTGAGAGGCCACAGTGATTGCATCCTAGTTAAGCATAAAGTTTTGGAGGTGAATTTCTGCAAGATATGAGAGACATTGTTCGTTACTGAATGCTGTGATCATTCAGAAATGTAGCTGAAATAAAAATGTAATGTTAAGATTCAGGAGGAGAGAGATTTTAGTATGAATAGATCAGTGTCCTCTGACTGCTGCTGTAATATTTTTATTCAAAAGATACTCAAGGGAAAAGTACCAACAGAATTAAATGTGTAGCTGTGTCAGATACTTAAGCACCCCACTTTTTCTTCACAGTACACTTACTCCCATTTTGCATATTCATGAACAAATTTATAAGCTTTATACAAGGTCATACTGTATTAATTATAGCAGTGGTATTCAAATAGCACTCTGAAGTTTAATGCTTTTTCAGCACTTCTGGTAAAAACATTACTTCAATGTATCAAATTGGTGCTACAAATGCCACATAGCTCTGGAAGTTCATTCTGGGCTCAAGTTGATCACAATCTCAAACAGAAATTTTGTTTTTAAACTGAGGTTATGGAATGCCTTTTATATTCTCCTTTCATCTGAAAAATAATACAGCATAATTCCAGACACTTTTTGCCCTCTATGCTTAAAAACATTTAACAAGTTTTAGTGGCGTACCTCCTTCCTCCATCATTTTATTTGATAAGCAACACTGGGCTGCTCTGCCTAAATCTGCCTTCAAATGCAGAAGGAACTCCCAATGTATTGATTTTGCACTGAGATAGCCAAAAAGTGATCTGTCAACATCCATCATCCTACTATTGAAGGGATCCCTGGGCAAACAAGGAAACTGGTGCATATTTCAGTGGGGCTTCATGTTTGGATACAAATTAGAAATATTTCTGTATGTCAGACTGTGATAATTTAGGACCTACATGAAATTTAGCTCCTATTCTTCAACTAGGATCTTTTATTCTCTTTAACATAAATGTATGTGGTTTCTTAGGAGAAAAAAACAACTGAATGTCATGCAGTTATAAATATTTATTTGTTGCTATGGCAAGAGTGTGTTCTTCCTGTAATTTGCTGACTTACTGTTGCTGGAAGTTTTACACGCACATATGAAAACACTGGATGTTCCTCAGTACCTTTGCTTTTATCTTACAATATTCTTACCTCAGCAACAATGACAAAACTATCGACTGTTGCCTCTTAGGCTGAATGGCCTATGGTGTGCCCTAGCCTTGGATTAGGGATGTGTTGAATATCTCAAGTATGGTTTGAATGACTCACTACTTTTCCAGCTTTTCATGGTTTTAATTCCTTTCAGGTTGAATGCCTGCTGTTAACTAGTGCCTAATGTGAAAATTAAATATCCGCTCATATTTACATGGTTAGCTACTGTTAATTTACATTTCCTTCTGTCAGAGGTTTAAGCAGTGTGGATGTGAATGCTCTGAAGAAAGCAAATTTGTTTGTTTTGTGAAAGGGCTTAGAGTCTGTGGGGTTTTCTTCATTTCAGAACAGTTTTTGTTTATGCAGTAGTGAGTGTTAGCTTGGCAGACACTGTAATAAAGTGTGATCTGAACCTTGGTGGCCTGCTGACTTGATCTGAGCTGACTCCAAGCCCAGCTGACTATAATGGGCCTCCTTCTCACTGGCCAGCTGCAGAGCTGAGTATCACAGTGGCATAGCTGTTTTATTTTTAGGAGGAGTCCCCAAGCCTGTGTGGCGCCACATGTGTTTTAGAACATGTCAGCACGTCCATGCGGTCACTGCATGAGAAGCTGAAGAGATGGAGCCAATTCTGTCTCAACTGTCTGGGCCCATTGGAAAGGGCCACAGGTGTCAGTGGGAACCAGGGTGTACCTCTGTTGTTGCTTTGCTCACTATCCAAAGTCCTGGATAGTCCTTTTTGAATAAGTACTTTGAAAAACTGGTAGTCTGCCTCCACAGAAAATATTATTCATCTCAACATGAGAGAGAAACTGATAGTGACAATTCTGCAGCACCACTCATGGTCATGGTGACTGATGATAGAGCATGATGTTTTATTTACTTAAGGAAGATGAGAAACACAATCATCCAGAGTTTGTATGCCCACTCAATTCCACCACAGATAATAAAATAATATTCAGTAAGGTTCGGGTTCTTTGGTGCTCATCACTTGATTTGTGTATTAACTGGCTTTTCTCCTCTTAAAATTGTTTGCATTACTAGGCAATATGAAAAAGGAACATGTGAAAACACACGGCTCTGCATAGTGAAGGAAGGGCAGGGCGTACTTCTGCAGCTTTCCCTCATTATCTTATGATAGACTGCTTCAAATCTGAAGAAACTTCCTCTAGGAGTGAGAAGATCATTTGGTCTCTTTGCTCAGTCTGAGGATTTTCAGCAGAGATATCTGTTTGAAGTACTCTCAGCTTGCTTCATGCTTCTGGATAAGCCAGCCAACATCACAGAGTAAACATTTTATCACTCCTTTTCAGAATGTTTTGGGCATGTGAACTATCTCACTTCAAGCACAAGAGTAATTAATGCCAGCAGCTCAAGTTGAGCCAGGCTCAAGTCTTCCTGCGAGAAGGCTTTGATGACATTCCACATTTCTGCAAGTTGGTGAGCTACTGAGAGCTCGTGAGAAACACTTTCTGGTAATACCCTTAGCACTGAAGCCCTAAGACCTGCAGTCCTCGCTACCCACACTTAGAAACTTTGTTACTTTTATCTATTTTGGAAGTATTTTCCCAGGAAGCCTCCTGATGAAGTAAATAAATTAAAAAAAATACAGCTCTTGGAGGGATGTGATGAAATAGGCTGCAGATTGCCAAGCCTGCTTAGTTTACAGTCCACTCACAATGTGTGAGCAGAAGGCTGAAAAGCAGCAGGTCACTTCTGAATGTCATCTTTTGTGAAGCTTTGCCCAGTAAGCATTGAGTTTGTCTTCTTATTGTCACTACACATCTCCTTAGAGGAGTTTTCACATTTTGTAAGATTTTTACTTGAGTAGAGAGAACAATCTAATAAGAACACTTTGAGAAAGAAAGGTGAAGTCCATTACTTGTGATCAAATGGATTTTCCCCTTTCTGAGAGGATTAGCAAAGTGCACAGTTAATTTGGGGGTAAATTGAGACTTTTACAAAGAATGAAGTAAAAAGCATGGAGTGACCATCACTAACTGTGTTTCATTGGTTTTATCCAATTTGTTCCTCTGGACATGATAAAAACTAACACTCACACACGTGGAGTGAGAGGGTTCAAAGCTAGGGCAAGGTGCAAGGTGATGCTGATTTCCAGCTATAACTCGCTGATACCCACACAGCCTTACGGACACTGCCTCAGAAAGGCAGCAACAGAACAGGACAAGAGGATTTTCCTGCCTTCGGCTGGCAAAGTCTGTGCAAAGTTTCTGTCTAATATGGCAGGCAGGGTGGAAGACTTCCCTCTTTAAAAGTGAGTTAAACAGAGATATTAGAGGATTGTGGTGTTTAGGGTTTGCCTTCTCTAAATTAGCTTCAGATTGTATTTTCAAGTTCTTTATTACTGTTGAGAAAGTTTCCTTTGGAAGGAAAAAACATCTGTTCAGCCTGGAGAAGAGAAGACTGAGAGGGGATCTGATCAATACTTATGAATACCTCAAGGGTGGATGTCAAGAGGATGGGGCCAGACTCTTTTCAGTGGTGCCCAGTAACAGGTGAAGGGGCTACGGGCACAGACTGAAACTCAGGAAGTTCCACCTGAATATGAGGAAGAACTTCTGTACTGTGAGGGTGGCAGAGCCCTGGAACAGGCTGCCCAGAGAGGCTGTGGAGTCTCCTTCTCTGGAGATATTCAAAACCCTCCTGGACGCGTTCCTGTGCAACCTGCTGTAGGTGACCCTGCTTTGGTAGGGGGGTTGGACGAGGTGATCTCCAGAGTATGGCCCTTCCAACCCCGACTATTCTGTGATTCTGTAACACGTTCTTTTTTTTTTTTTTTAATAATAATCTGTATTTTAACTGCATCTGCTTGTACTATATGAAAACAATTGACATCTGCCTGGTAGTATTTTTAGCTAGGATTGCACACTGTATACAGAGGATTTCCGTGACAAAGTACTTCTGAAGTATTCATTCTAGTGTAACTTTTTTACTTTCACAGCTGATTTCTTTTTGTCAGGTACTCATTTATTATAGTTAGTTGGTTACAGCTTCAGCGTTTTCTCTTGAAGGACAGTAGCATTGTGAAATACCTCCTCCTCTTCCCCTGCTGTCATTCATCCATTTTATATCTGATTTATTATGTGCAGAAGTACAATACTTGGAAAGTTTCAGAACAGATAATCATGAAAGGGCACAATGTAAGTATTTTTTGCATATACAAATGTGGGTGGCTTTTTTTTAATCCCCTAATGTAGTAAAAATACATAATAAAATAGAAAAGAAAAATATTTTACTTACAAAAAAAATACTCATTTAATTCTCTGGGTTCACTTTATATAATTTTCATTGAGGACATTTTTCAGTAGACTGATCAAATGGATTGATTTTGATTGATGTCTGCTCTCTTTGGTTGTCAGACTTCAGGCTAAGAAGAAGTGTCTTCTAATCTATGCAAATAAGAGAAAATGCACAGTATCATCTGTACTTCTGGTAGTTACTTGTGTGTTACAGTTAGCTACTTGTGCTCGCAGTCTGGTTGCACTCCAGGCTGCTCAGGTGAGCACTTGGTCAACAGGTAGACCTAAGGCTGCCTGGCCTTGGGCACAGGTTGTGGTCTCAGAAATACTTAAGTTTCGTAACCCCCCAGAAACAAAGGAGATGTCATATATAGTTAACAAACTGGGTGGGAGTGGGAGGTCATCCTTTTTATAGCCGATATGATAAAGGGAGCACAGCAGAGAGTAATGGCTGTATTTACATTCACCTACAGCATGACCAAGGGGCAGAAGCAAACATTTGCCAGTTTGTATGAATATTTGCTGTGCACAAGAGAAGGATCAACTGGGACAAATTTAAGAAGGAAGATGCAGCTTTATTAACTTCACACGGTGGACAGTGATGTAACTAGGGTGATGTCTTCTGTGCTAGACATCATCTGTCTTGAAAACAGTGTAGTCCTCCTTAGCCCACTCCTTGGCACAGTTGTGTCACCCTTCCCTGTCAGTAGGTTGCAGAGGTTACTGAGGACAACTGATCCACACACAGGCACGGGATCCACCAGCAAAATCAGCTGGAGCGTGGCTGCCACTGGGATCACCAGCACTGAAATGGTGGAAGAGGGAAATTCACATGAATTATGCATTTTTCTGAACTGAAATTTTACACGATTTACAGGAACAATGTGGGAATTTTTAATTGTTTCTACAGGAACAGTGTGTTTGCTTTTTTTGTTTTGTTTTGACTTTACTTTTGAGAGGACTGGTAGTTTTGGTTTTGCCTTCAGTTGGATTGTAGAACAGTGAACTAAAAGAGTCTTTGGGCACTGAGTTAATCCCAGATTTCTCTGAAATTATTTTTTTTTATTGTGGTTTTTTTTTGTTTGGGTTTTAGTCAAGAAAACTGAGGTACTCAGAGTTAAGTAGGAAGCATCTTCACTTTGGAGGAGTTCAGGGAAATCAGTCACTTTCCTTTGATTATAAAAGCAATTTATGATTTGTTTTAGGTGGCTTGCTTAACTAGGCACCTGAATGAAGTACTGGTTGTTTAGAGGCATGCTACTGCTATATGTCACATTTGTGTATACAGATGACCTGTAAATAATCAATTTGTTTTACCATTTGCTCCTCCAAATGTATAGGTACTTTAAATACTTTGTTATTATCTATAATGATATCATTACTTGCTAATAAAAAATAATCTTGCTAACAGAAAGAAAGATGTGTGTGCATCTGTGGAGGGGTTTATATGTGTTTATATAGCTACATACTTTATTTTTTCAGTACTCTCTGGCCTGAATAACAGCAGTTGATAGTGTTTCTTTTAAGAAAGGGGAAAGTGACTGCATTAGCACAAAATTTTTATTCTAGAATCGTGGCTTCACGTGTCATGAAACACATGGAAAGCATTAACTGATTAATTATCCCCCATAATTCTCTGACGTATCTCTGTCTAAACTATAATGCATGCAATATTGCTTCTGCCAGGGTTACATTTTGCTTGACCTTATGGCAGACATACAGTGTAATTACTAAATGGGGGCTAATTTATGTAAACAAATGTTAGTTTTTCATAGCATAAGCCCTATCATTATGTTTTATTGCTAGCGGATGTGTTATGTAGTCAGCCATTCTTCAAGGGCTGTGGTAGATCATTATTGTAAATTATCTTTATACTGTGAACCTCAAGATTTGGAGTTTACAAAGTGAAAGTATCGTAATCCTGAGATACGATTTTTGTTTCCTCTCCTATAAGTATATGAGAACTTTAATTGATCATGCGTTAGCAAAGTAAATAGATCTTACTTGGTATAAGGGTACTCAAATTATTTTCTAGTTAGTACACAGAGCGTTTAGGGGATGCTAATGCAAACCACATCTTGTATTATTGGACATAATAGGTAAAAACAAATACGTAGAAACTGGAATATATTTAATACTTTGACAACTGTCAGGTACTGGCCTTCATCTATCAAAAAACCTTAGAGGTAGCTGCCACACAGTAGAAGTAATTTACTTCCATTGCTCTTTATAAGCCAAGCTAACCTAATGGCTCCCATTCTTAAATCAAGTGCAGGAAAGTATTATGAGGGTAATAATGCAACTATCCACCAGTTTTCTTCTTGGTTTCCAGTGATACCAATAGTACCTTTTCTTTCCTTCTTTCTCGTCTTTATAGAAAGAAAGAAAGAAGGAGCTTGATCGTGTTTACAGTGGCATCTGAATAATGGTAGTTTTCCTTGGTGCAGACATGCAGCGGTTTTGGAAATGTGACTCTTGGCAGACATCTAAGCTTATTCATTCCATTCCATCACATTTACACGTCTCTGTTGGAGGTCTGTCCTTGTGCTGTTTATTTTGTGAAAGTCATGTGTTCAGTAAAAAATAAACGATTAACCTATCTTATCAGTAATGAATATTTTTTCATGCCTAAAATCTTCCGTGAGAAACAGAACAGTTTCCAGCAGATACCAGTCTGGAGTTTGCTCTGCTCTTTTCATAGTTGTGTGAAATGAATGTAGTGTCCTCAGCACAGTTCCTGTTACTGTCTCACTCAGAGCAATCCAACTGTTGTCAGCCCTTGATGCCCAGCCAGGGAACAGGAATGATGTGGGCAGCAGAACTGGAAGGCTAACTTGCGGCACTGGGAAGGTGTACCTGCAGCAGCTTCGCATCAGCGTGTTCAGCCAGCAGTACAGACTATTGCATTTGGTACAAACCTCCTGTGGGCCTGGACTATGCATTTAGATTGTTATTCTTGACTGTAGTGGCATAATTCCCATTTTAACGTCGGTTGTTAACCATACCTGCCTGTGCTTTTTGATCATTCCTCCTGATAGCAGCACCAGTGTATCCATGGCAGTCACAAATTCAATGGATTTTGAAGTTCAGTGAGAACTTCGGAACAAACCACCCTATTGTACAGGAAGACTGGAAATTATGGCAGAAGGCTCACAGGCTCTCTTGGATAAACAGAAAGCTTCCTAAAGCACAAGAAGAGACCAAGGGTTGGAAACCAGAAGAGCAAAGGAGTATGAAAAGCCTTGGTTCTGCAGTTGAGGATGAAATGAGGAAGATGAAAGCCCACCTGGAGCTGACTAGGCACATAAAGGGTCACAGCAGCAGATTTTACAGGCATATATATCCTGGAAGCAGAAGGAAGTTGAGGGGAATGTGAGTCAATTGATGCATGGAGAAGACAAATTAGTGATGGACCAAAGGGAAAAGACTGAAGAACTCAACACCTCAATCTTATCAGGCAAACCCTGCTCCTAGACTCCTGTACATTTCAGCATGTTTTAGAAAGAAGAAGGAGAAGCCAGCAATGGGCAAGCAACAGGTTAAGGACTGTTTGGAGAAAATAGATATATTCAGATCCATGAAACTGGATGGGATTTACCCAAAGGTACTGCAAGAGAAGCTGGTTGATACAGTTGTGAGGCATCTGTCATACTCCTGTTTGGGGGAGCTGTCTGAGGACTAGAGAAAGGCTAAAACTTTATCTCTCTTTGAGGAGAACAAAAAGGACAGTCTGGGGACCACCTTTACCTCAAACTGTGGAAAAAGCATGGAGCATGAGTTTTTGGAATCCATTTCCAAACATGTGAAGGAAGGACAGCCAGCATGGATTTACTAGTGGCAAATCATGCTTAATGAGAGCAATTGCCTTCTGTGATAAAGTGTCTGGACACTTGGATGAAAGGAGAGCACTGATGCAATATGCTGTCACTTTATTGTTTTATTAGTACAGTCTGGAAACCCTCTGGCTGAGCAGCATCCCTTTTGAAAAGGAACTTGGGTTTATAGAGGACACCAAACTGAATATGAGCCGACAATGTGTTCTCATCATGCATACGGCAGACTGGGGTACATCTGTGGCCAGCAGGTCCATGGGAGATTTTCCCCCTTGACTCGGTACCAGTGTGGCCACCTCTGCAATACCATGTCCAGCTTTGGGCCCACCTAGTTCAACAAAGATTTTCAGAAACTGGAGAGGATGCAGGGAAGAGGTCACAAGTTTCAGCATGGAAGGTGCAAATTGGACATTGTGCTTTACCAGGAAGGGTGTGCAACACTGGAACAGAGGTGGTGGAATGTCCATCCTTTGATGTCTTCAAGGCTCTCTAACAAAACCACTGACCTTTTCTTGTGTTGATGATAGTCCTTCCTCAGACAGCAGGCTGGACTTGGATGACTTCTCACACAGTCCTTCCAGCCAGCATTTCTGAGATTCTGTGAGTGAATCTGAGGTTCAAGTCAAGCCCCTGGAAAATGAGGAATACAGAAATTGCAAGCTCTGAAACAAAATCTGGAAAAGAACAAAATTCCCTTACCTCCTTTCCTGTCTCAGGGCCATTGTTTCTGTTCCCTTGCATTGGTCATGGAGTACTTGCTGACAGAGGCAAACAGGCTAACAGAAAACAACCCCTTCTACGGTGTAACTCTGATTCACATCAAAAAACTCCACCCTGTGCAGTGGATGGGGCATGAGTCCTATGGAGCTGAAAAGTGACAGTGTAGGCAACATATCACAGTCATTCTGTAAAAAGGGATTGAATTGCAGTTGCAGAGGCCAACTTAATTTGGGTATTATTTAAGTTTTCAGTGCTTGACTTTCTAACCTTACTGTTCTGTAAAGTATTTTATAATTCATAATGATGAACTGATTAGCAATTGCAAGTATGATTACTTTCAAACATCAGCCAAACAGCTAGAGAAGGGTTTGAATTTGAAACATCTTTCTTCAATTACAGTAGTGTAGGTTAGTGAGCATTCATTTGGTTTCTCTTAATTTTTGTTAGGACTAATTTTAAATCGTAGAATAGTTTATGAAGTAAATAAAGTTCTATGAATTAGTAAGTGGTATTTTGATGGGATTTTAAATTGAAATGCATACTTACAATATTGGACATATGTAATAAAAAGTTTATTTAAATAGACGGTCTCAGAATTGCAGTTACAAGCTGCTGTTCATAATTTTTACATCAAGATGAAATTGCAGTCAGAAAAAAGTATTGACCATTACATGCACAGTATCTAAAGTGCCATTTGCGAATCTCTAAAATCAATTAAATTTCATCAAAACTAGGATCAAACTTCAAAATTCTGTGCAAAATATTAATATTACATTTTTTGAAGGAATGGAGATAGGGAAAACACAGGGAATTTTTCATTAATTGATTTTCCTAACTAATACAACTTTGGAACATTTAGGTGTTATTTTTCAATCTGATTCATACCTCTGTATTTTTCTGGAGTTCTCTGAACTTGTATACTGAAATATTTCCAGAATTCTCTGCTGATTATTTCAGAGTGACTTCATCATTGGGCTAAATAAACAAAGATGGTTGCACTTGACCTTTCAAGTAGTTTCAGAGTTTATGCTTGTAACTGCTGTTCTTTCTGGGTATTAATAGTAGCAGTCAACTTCTTTGGCACTGCAGATTTTTTTGGCTGTCATGCTTCGTTCAGTTAGCGGAGTAGATTTATAAAGCAAGTTTACAGTATGACGGGCTGCCTGAATCTTCTGGGTCAGGTTGTAGTGCCACTCTTCAAGTGGAGTTTGAGTTATAGTTATGTAAATTGAAGACCTAGGTGGTGTAAAGCACTTTTATTTGGGGAAAGGGGGAGCGAGGCATACTGAATGTCATGAAATGATTACTGTAAGAGGCTATAGCAAATAGCAAAGGCAGGTGTATGGATCTTGCTGTCTGAATTATAAAAGTCAAACAACTCAGCGTAATTAGGCATGTTCTAAGAAGACTCCACTGTGTGGATTGAAATTCCAGTTTTCACCTACATGTATTCGAGTGGCTTTGGCTGCAGCTGTCACAGCAGTGCACTGGCTGGCAGAGACAGTAGTTGGAGCAGCCCAGCAGAGCCACAAAAGGTGTGGGTAAACACTGAGGTTTGGATTTTCCGTCTGCCAGGGTGCTGCTTTTCATGGAGATGTTCAGAGAGCAGATGACGTTCACGACAGTGGTGTTGCGTGGCTTAATACTGTGATGCTGATGACAACATGTTAGGTAAAATGATCAGGCAAGAGTGCAGATACGGTTGATGAGAAGTAGTCTTAAAGATTAAATTGAAGCTGAGTATGGGTCACAACTTGGGTGTTGTAACCAAGAGTTTTGTCGTAGGGGCTTCTCTGCACAATGGAAGAGCAGAAAGCAAAGAACTACGGAATAGTTGTTTCTCTGTAATTCTCTCTGTGAATACCATCAGGGTAGCATGTGTCCCCAAAGGAAGTTAGTGCAGGATAAATACTGCATGTGAAATTCAAATAATTTTTCCATGAGCTTCCTCCAGCACAAGAGTCCGTACAGTGCCTGCATGTTCCTGGTGTTTTTGGTGGCACCCATCAGTGCCAGTAGGTATTTCTGCAGTGTGGGTGTACAGCTCTTCCCTTCATTTAAATACTGATGTGGTTTCATACAGCTAAGAAGCCTGTTGCCAGAGCTGTACTCAGAGGGACACTTACCTCTTGCTGGCGTCCAAGGATGCAGGGAGAGGTGCTTGTACCCAGCAAAGCCCAAGTCATCGTCTGACCCTGATTACGGTAGGGAGGAGAGGCTGAGCCTCGGCTGAGGCTCCTCCAATGCCTCTATCCCACATGGTGCAGGAGGGTGCAGGGCCCTCAGCAGCATAACATCCCATAGAACGAAATCCACAGGATAACGAGGAAAATATGGGACTGATGTGACCTTCCAGTCTCTGCATACTTAAAATTATATGAACAGCTGATTTTAAACAGCTTTTGGTTTACTGAGCTGAGTTTCAGGGGATCTCAGGTGGAGACCATATACTTTGCACTTGTGGGGGCCAAACAATTTCATCCTCGTCCAGTTAAGTATGCAGGTCTTAGGGCGTTTGGAATAATAGACCTTTAACCAAAAGCGCTGCTCAGTCTTCAGTGGCTTGAGCTGAGGTGAGGGTGAGGAGGTGAGGGTGGCTGTGACATGGGCAGGCAATGCCCTCACCAGTGGGCTCAGCCAGGGGAGCAGAGTTGGGGGGACAGCAGTGGGTCCTGTTGCACTCCAGGGAGCATCAGGGGACAGCAGGAGGTTAAACCAGGACCAAGGCCAGGGCAGGAAATCCAAGCAACATGCCAGAAACAGGGCTGGGGACCAGCGCTGCTGCAGCATCGCTGGGACAGGGACAGGGACAGGGCTCCAGGCTTGGCTGCAGGGGGGCCGGGGGCCATGGGCACCAATATGTAAAGCTGGCAGGTGAGTAGGTAGGCCTGTAAAAAATGAGGTAAATAGTACAGAAGTGGTAGGTATTACTTTAGGAATTACTTTAATCATAAGTAATAAATTGCAGGGTGATTCTGCCTTTCTCAGTGCAGCGTCCATAGATGAATCATCTCGTGCAAAACAGACAGGTAGTTTATCAGTTACAATCACATGAGCCTTCTGTGTCCCTCCTGCTTTGGGCAGAAAGATAATTCAAGCACAAGGAACTGGAACATTGCAATACTTGATTCATTTAGTTATCGTCTTGATGGAGTGTCATTTTACCAGAGCCACCTGTTCAGGAAGAAAAAACCCAATCCACTAGTTTTTGGTATTAGCATATTTATTTCAGCAAGGTTTGGCAGTGGAAATCAGCTCTGAGCTGGGGAATAAGCACTGAGCTTCCTTAAGTTATATTAAATAATTTGCAGTCTTTTATTCCTGAATAGGAAATTTTACTGTAATTCTGGGAATTGTGTTCACAGTGTACTGGAGGAAGCTATGTTGTTGAGTAACTGACAATTAACTGAGGATGGTAAAATAATAATTACAAAATTAGAATGAGTGTTTATTCATAAAAGAACAGACACCTTTATAAGCTGTAATTATCTTTTTGCTAATTTGGTCTCTGACTGGCACACAAAGCATACAAAGGATGAAACTTCCCAGGCATAACACCACTACAGTCACAGCACTGTGTGAGAGGTGAGGTTTGTACGCTGGCTGTGTTGTAAAGGCAGGTCACACGGGAGCAAGTCTGACGGTGCTGAGTATCTGTCACTCAGGGAATGCTTATCTGTCAACTAAAGAATAACCACAACTGCAGAAATCCCTTAATGTGGGTATAATTATAATTATTAATTCAAATTATAATTAGGGACTGTCCTCTTCTTTCACTGCATACAAGTGTTTTGGTTCAATTTATAGGAAGAATCAGGATGAAGCAAATACACTAACCTGCTAAATGTATACATTTGCAGATAGGAGGGTAAAATATCCGAAGGCAGCATAGTACTACATTTCATGGCAAAGTGAATGACAAAGTGGAAGAAGAGAGCCTGCATTCGTGCAAGAGTTTCATGAGCATCTTGAGACACCAATGGGAAGTTTGAGTTTGGTGTTTAGTTTAACAGGAACAAGTTAATTGACTCAAAGAGTACGTGTTACAATGAAAAGGGAAAAATGGAATCTCTGCCAATAAGGAATCTCTACCCCTAAGCAATTACTGTGGCGTACAACAGAGTCGGGCACTGAGACAGGGCAGCATAGGGTTCTCTAAGAGGTTCGTTTTGGCAGAAGAGCCAGGTTGTCATACACTGTCCCTGGGGTATAAGTCAGAAGGGTAGAGAGCATCGACAATAGTGCTAACAGGGAGAGTTTGTTCGTTGTTTTCTGTGGCATGGACTAGGTGCAGATAAGTAGGGTTGTGGTAGAGTGATTCCCTTCTTTTTTTACAGGTTATTTCAAGCAGCAGTGATGCACAATGACTCATTAGGCTGAAGGGAACGCTAGAGAGTCAGTTCTTTCATCATCTCTCAGTATGCACATAAAGCCGTTTGGAGATATGATGAAGTGACGTAATCAGAGGTAGGATACACGCCCTGGCAATTTCAGGTTAACTGTCATGAAAATAGGACATGAACATACATATTTATTTCTTATGCTGAAGGCACATTTAGCCAAAGCATAAGAATTATAATTTATTATGCATCACATTATATTTTTTTTTACAATTAGGCAATTTATGATAATGAGTTTTTTTACAGGTATTTAGCTTAAAAAATCGTAACACTGTGAGGTGTTATTAGTGGGAAGCAGCATAGGTACCTTGATGTTTTTAATGGGGTTAAAGCGTAAACATAAGAAAATTGAGAGGAGAGATTGTTCTAGAAATAGTAAAATGCAATTCCAGAGGAACAGTATCGTATAATGAATTATGTGACTAGAAAGAAATAACATGAGCAAATAATAAATTAATTTTGAGATGTCTAACTGAAAACTGTGAAGGAAGTACTGGTAATACAGAGCATGTAAATAATAACAGTAAAACAAAAGATAGAACTAATATACTAGTAACTAGTCTAGACTAGGAACAGGAAGAAATGAGATATAAGAGAGCATTCTAAGGATTTTTAGTTTGGTGGAGGAGAAAGACCCACCTCAGGTTTGGAGAGAGACTCCAGCCAGAGAAATGTCCATAGCAGTCAATTCATTGAGAATATCACTATACACACAGTTAAAAAGCATTTGACTTCTACTTTTCTGTGCTATGCCATAACTTAATTTATTTCATTCAGAGTAGTGTTTCGTACTTTCTAATATTCTGATGAGTGTTCTGCTTTGTGACTTTTTATCCTCTGTATTAAAATTTCTAAGTAGCTGATCAGAAAGAGATGAACCTAATAATCTAATGAACTGATTGGTGTTGTAATTAATTGTGCTCATCTGATTAGTCAACAACCAAAGCTGATTTACCATCCATTCTTCTCAAGGCTCTGTACAGATAATGTTTTTTCAAGACTGTAAAATAAATGCAGGAAGGCACTTGAAACTCAGATGTGACAGGGAGATTGCTTTGTAGGTTAGGGGAATCATCTTCCTTAAGCAATCACGATCCTATTTGTTTGTTCCTCCAGGTTGATAGAATTGCTTATTGCAAGTCATAGTTTTTTTTTTTTCTGGAACCTAATCTTTATTCATAGGGTTTTCAGACTGGTAACTCTGCTAAATATAACTATTTACATTGTTCATGGTCTGATTTTGGTGATTATCTTTTTCACTTGATTCTAAAACCAAAGCAAAAGAGTTCTATAGCTTTCCAATATTCTGATGTATAAGACCTGAGAAGCGGCGCATTACTAATAATGCTTTTAAAGTTTCAAACTAAAGGGCACATGTAACAGACTTACTGAGCTTAGGTGCCTACCAAAGTGTATGAGATGAATATGCAATAATACGTGATCCAAAACTCTTCGTTTTGGTTTAGTGACAACAGTGTCAATTTAAAAATCAGTGTAACAAAAGGAAAAGTGAAAATTAGAATATAAAAATAGAATCTTATGTTAAAATGGAATGCAGAATGCATCTGTAATGCCATTATTTATTTTCATATTTGTACAGCTAGAAAGTCACATCTGAATAGTCATCTAACCCAAGTAGAATGCTTGTCTAACACAGAGTGAAAAACCAAAATGACAGTGTCATGAGATCCTGTCCCAAGATTTAAACTAGTTTACCCTCATACAGATGCTATTCTGAGTTAATATGTATGAAATAAGCTCTATTTTTCTTTCTTCTTTTTTTTTTTTAAGATACAGCTTTTGTGTTTGCATAGACATGCACTCACGTATATCATTGAACTAGGAGATCTCATTTTAGCTTGCCACCATTTCAAAGTGTCTGCTTATTTGGGAATGTAATTGTCTGCCCACTTGACTGTAAAATTACTGGTTTTATACCTGAATCACAGATTCGTCTTTTTGTGTCGTGTTGTAGCAAGAATTTGATAGTTGTGGCACAGGGCTTTTTGCTGCAGAAGCTTGGTTGCCCTCAGCTGAATTTGTGTGACTAAAACTTTAGGAGGTCCTTGAAATATATGGCCAATGGGTCTATTTGGCATATGGACTTTCTGCCACGTAACAGGCTATTCATTGGATATTTAAACTGCCTGTTTTGTCTGGGAGACTGACTGTCTTCTCGGTGTTACATTTGTGTGTATGAATGAAAAAGGAGACCCAAGTAATAACATCAGCAAGATAGGGACCTATAATTTACTAATTAAAACATTTTTTTCTTTTATAATGGACAATTATAAGCTGGTGAAGGACCTGGAGAACAAGTCTTATGAGGAGCAGCTGAGGGAGCTGGGCTTGTTTAGCCTGGAGAAAAGGAGGCTGATGGGAGACCTCATCGCCCTCTACAACTACCTGAAAGGAGGTTGTAACGAGGTGGGGGTTGGTCTCTTCTCCCTGGTAACTAGCAATAGGACAAGAGGAAATGGTCTCAAGTTGTGCCAGGGGAGGTTCAGGTTGGATATTAGGAAGAATTTCTTCACTGTGAGAGTCGTTAAGCATTGGAATGGGCTCCCCAGGGAGGTGGTGGACTCACCATCGCTGGCGGCGATCAAAAAATGTTTAGATGTGGCACTTTGAGACTTTGAGTGGGCATGGTTGTGTTGGGTATACGGTTGGACTTGATGATCTTTGAGGTCTCTTCCAACCATAACAATTCTATGATTCTACGATTAAGAGAATGTATGGACAACAGTTGAGACTCACTGGAATCCAAGACAGTGAAACGACTGAGAAAGTTTAAATACAGATATTAGCCTTCAGATCGCTTTCCTTTTCGCTTCTGTGGGGTAGCACAGCCATATTCTTTCAGCAAAGGCTTTTTCTGAGCATGCTGGAGACCCGATTCTAAGTCCCTTATTAAAATGGAGCAGACGATGACTGCAGAGAGTACAAACTCTCAGGACTTCTTGGGTTCATAATTTCTTGACAGAGGGAAGACAGGATGCACAAACTAGTCGTTTAAGAAAGCAAGATATTTAACAAATAAACTTCAAAAAAGCATAACCCGAAGTCTGTTTTCTGTGGGTTTTGGTGGGGGTTTTTTCTGATTCCAAAAACTATACTTGTGAAACTTTTTTACAGATTTTTTGGTTTGGGAGTCTTATTAAATAAGCAAACTGGTCCGTTTGGAAAAGCATCATGCTTATTTTTAACTGCTAATTTTATGTGATCATCTGGTCCTTTCCTATCACTCTAGAGACAAATATATCTTTTGTAGCTAGGATGTGCCTCCTGGCACTAAGCAATTTTGGGTAAAACCTGGAAACAGGTCAGGAATGTATTTTGGCCCCGTACTAGATTCTGAAGTTGCACTTTTATCATAATCAACTCAGACATTCAAAATATTTCTGAGTGTATAGAGAAGAGGCTTGCGTGTATCCCTGAAAAGCACATGAGCTATGCTGGGAATAAGTCAAGGGGAAAGAACTGTCAAAACCAAGAATTTTTGTTTTCATTTGCTAGTACTAGTTGTTCTTAAGCTAAAACAAGGTCAAATACATCAGAGGATGTCAAGAAATTTCACACACTATGCGAAGTTGAGTAAATTATTTTCCACAAGTTTCACGTATGAAAGAAAATCCTTTTCCCCAGCTGTTGTATGTGTTAAATTTTTGGCTGAAGGAGAGTGATTTTTCTTTAAAAAATTAAATTATATTAAAGAAATAACATTCAAAGTATTTTATAAAGTGATCTCAGCAGTGTAAGGCATGCTGATAAATACAGTCAGAATAGTATTTTTAAATACTTAGTAAATTACTGTCTTTTACAGATAGTATATTTCTTTGATGCTTATTCCAAACTCTAAAACATTTTGCCTGCTTCTTTTCGATTGTTCTTATGAATGCAGTTGTAATGCCAAGTTTTTCCTGAGAATATAGCCTAGAAAAAATAAAAAGGAGAATATTTTTCTTCTTGTGGAAGTATTTTTGCTAGTGCTGCTCATGTAAGACAGAGACTTTCACACAGGACTGAACAGGACAAATACAGACTTCATCTTTTAGTGGAGGAGAAAAGTAGACATAGAAGTGATGAAAAAATAACTTGAATTTTAATACTTTAGAAATTGCTTGAACAGTTAATATAGAGGAACGCAATTAAGAACATCAAAACAGACCAATTTGTAAGCATTTGAAGAAAATAATCTGATAAATAGGTAGAATGAGGTTAATTGAAAACCGTTGTCTGATCAATGGTTTTGTTTTGAATAAGATAACGAGCCGAGCAGGAAAATGAAAAAACAGGAGAGACTGCTTTACAATACTGAAGTATCTGACACGATGTTTTTGAGTTTTCACAGTGACCAGAGCCAATAACCAGGGAAGAAGAAATTAGACCAGTCATACTTCTTCGGGGAGTGCTCCCACCATCCACCTTGGTGTTTCTGTGGGTGCCGGCGTGGAGGGGGGTGATGCCTGCATTTAACAACCTCAGTGGCATCCTTCTCCGTGAATGTGTCCTGTTCCTCTTGGCTTCATGCAAACATTAAAAGCCACAGTGTCCTCTGTCAAGCAGTTCTGTAGAAGTGCGTGAGCTAATGCTAGAACAGTTAGTTGAGGTGCAAGGAACGACGTGGCTATACCAGCGTTTGTGTTAAGTTGGTCAGCCATGTGGAGAAGCAATCAATGAGAAGCTGGTGAGAGTGCCAGCAGCAGTAGTCTTGTAGCTCTTTCAGAGCTACCTTCTGTGTCTTCACTGGCTACTCTACTGTGACTTGCAGGTGCACCTCCGTTTCTTCCAGTACTAGCAGTGGGGGACCAGAAACCCCTCTGGACTGTCTTACATCCTCTCTTCTTCTGTACTCAGCTGTGTTTACTACTGTACAGAATAATGTCATTTAGCAAGAGTTAGGAAATGTATGTCTCTCAGACCATCGACTCTAAGTACTGAATCAGAAGCCATTGCTGAAATGCTGTACATCTCCTCTTTCTTTTCCAGCTGTTGGATAGCTGTTCAGATTGCCTGTTCTCTCTGGGAAACTGAATAACACCTCGGTGTTTCGTTTGTACATAACATCAAAAGAAGCCCAAAGCAGTTTTCAGGGTTAAATCCAGGATTCTGAATTTAGGAGGCTGGTGTGTTTTCAGGTTCGCTTATACTCTTTGCCCTACCAACCTCTTCCTGGCTCCCAGTCTTCCTGAAACAGATGTGATTTCTTTGGTTTTAATAACTCTTAATAGATTTCTCTTCTGTGAACTTACCTCCCTTTGAGCCCATACACACTTTTGTCAGCCACAGCTTCTTTTGGGCACCACAGCTCAACTTCATTCAGTTACCATCCCTTTTTTGTTTTAAGCCTTCCTTGTCTGGTTCCATCTGATGACACCTAGTTTTCAGCTGAAATTAGAAGTTGATTTCTGTCTCTTTCTCCATGACTATAACAACTTCATAAATTTTTATTATATTCTCCCACTCCCATTATCTGTCACTCTTTCAACCTGCTGGGTTCTGGCTTACTAAATTGTTCCTCAAGTGGAAGTGTGTACCCCTCCTCTGAGTCTTTTCCAGTTCTGCTATATCATTTTTGAGATAAGAGGGGTCAGAATTGCACATCACAATAAGGACAGTGCATACAGTGGTGGTATACTCTGTTTTAGTTTATGTTGCTTGCCTTGTATGCCTTACCGTCCATTTTGCTCATTTGGCTGCTGTTGAGTATTGAGCTATCTCTTCATGGCTGTCTGTTACAATTCTGAGGTTTCAGTGGTCAGTTCTGAGCCCAACATATTGTAAGTAAAATCAGGAATATACTTTCTCATGTACATCACTTTACATTTATGTACATTAATTTTACAGTCCTGCAGTACTTCCCTGTTATCACTTAGCTTATTACTCTGAATAACGTAGTATCTTCAGCAAACCTTCATTTCATTGTTCATCTCCTGTTTCTGATAGGTTATGAGTAAATCACTCCACTGGTGAGAACTGACCATTTATTTCCTATATTTTAACAATTATCTATCCATCTTCCCATGGTTGCTTATTCTCATTAAAGTGAGTTTGTTAGAGATCTTGTCAAAAGTCTTTTGAAAAGTGAAATAAATACTATCAGTCAGTCTGTCCCTTATCTAATATGTTTATTGCTTACACATTTCTTCTTCAAAGGGCAAAGGTAGGATTGTGAATCAGCCCTCTTGACTCCCCCTAGCATATCTTATTTATTCCTATGTCCACTACTTCTGTATCTTATTATGGTTTGCTATAGTTTATAGCATTTTTCAACATGCTGTTGTATTTACATTCTTCCAGTCCTGAGATACCAAAGTGGTTTAAAGTGAGAGGCTGTACCCCGTGGTTATGGCACAGCTAGGTAACAGCGAACAGTTTGGATGCTACCACTAGAGATTCGAATGATGGCCCCCTAAAATCTGCAAAGCATTACTGGCTGAGTACAGTGTATGTTGAAGCAAAAGTAATGGTTGAATTATACCTGATATCTTCTCATTTAAATTCATACAACCTTGGGCTTTTCAGTGGGAAAGGCAGCCATTCGAACGTCTTAGGATTGGCCAGTTTATGGTGCTCCCTCAGATAAAGAGGAAAAAGGAAAGACGCCACTGAAAATAGAAGTCTGCTTTTCCTCATCTCTAGATTTGCTGCAGTCTCTGGGCATAAGTGAGCAGCTGTGTGGTGCTTGGCTGCTGGCCGGGGCCACCCCACCAACAC
>NW_009610859.1:42160-56051 GCF_000690535.1 Cariama cristata
CGCACCGCACCACACCGCACCACACCGCACCACAGCACACCGCACCGCACCACAGCACACCGCACCACACCACACCACACCACACCACACCACAACGCACCGCACCATATCACACCACACCGCACCAGGCCACGCTTGTGTTCGATAGGTCTTTAGCACATATAGAGCTCCATTTGGCAATGTTGCAATTCTAAATGGAGAAAAATGTCTTCACATTGACATCTTTAAGCTATTCCCATTATGACCTTCAGAGTCTGCACCACAACAGCTTCTTCCCAAGGGCAGTAAGTGGCACAATATTTCAGCTCTTACCAACTGAATGAACACTGGTCCAACCGACTTTCGCGTCCTGCCGGTAGTGCCCTGAGAGCAGTATATGCATAAACAGCTGAGCATTAATGAGTGCAGTGATTTTTATGGAGCCAAATACTACATGTCAGAGAAATGAAATATCAAATCAGAAATTTGCTGCAAGTGGGATTTTTTTGTACCATAATTTAAAACATTCCTTGAATACACCATATGTAATTCTGTGTACTATATTTAAATTGAAGTTACATTTCAAATGAAAACACATAGCAAAAGGGGAGAGGGGGAGTTAGAAATATTTTTTGTTTCAATATTTTTTGTTTCTTTCAGCTGAGGCTATGGTTGATTATATAATGAACCCTTAACAAAAATATTTTATGCCATAAAATTTTGTTTATTTTTTTTATTAGGGTCACAATTTCTTTTAAGATGCTTATTGCAGTTCATGTTTTTTTCTACCATGTATCTTTTCAAAACATATCAAAATAGCCAAAAATTATGTTAGAGGTCAATTGTTTCACAGATCACACAGAGCGGTCATTAAAAACAATGCATTTAGCCTAAGGATTGGACATGCAGAAGCATAGCAGTAAAAGCTACCTGTTGAGTGCTTGACTTGGTAGGCTAATTGCTCTGATGTTTTGAAAATGAAAGGTATGGCTGAATAATCAAAGCTAAATCACATTGTCATAGCATTTGATAGAAAGGTTAATAACCAAGACTGTATCCACATTAGACTGTCAGATGTTTGTCTAATTGCAAAGTATGCTTTTGAAGTGAAATGAATACCTAAGAGGGAAAGATCTGGGGCCAAATTCCTTGTTGATAGAAAATGGTCTTGCTTCTTTAATTACAGTTGAGCTATTCTAATTAATAAGAGAGAATGTGCCCCCAAACCTGTGTTATTCTTAATCCACATGCAGGATTGATAAATTATTACTCCTCTGAAGATTAATTTATAGATAAAGAAACCTATAACTGATACTAAGAACATTTAGCAAGAAGAAATCTTGCTAATCTTGCTAATACTAGATTGAACTCTCATTCAAATGGGGCAAAATTGCAAGGAGGATCTGTGGCAGTGACTGAAAAATCTATTTGAATTTATTATTACTTGCAAACAATGAGCTGATTTTGTAGTCACTAAAAGCCTAACACTTAGAAACTCTTAATAATTAAGATGAACCATCTTGTGTTTTCTTATTTTTTTTCTCAGTGCCTTGTTTAAATTTGTATGTTATCTGAGAAATAGCTACTCTATCAGCTAGTTTAGTTCTCAGCAGTAAGGGATGATTAAAAAAAGTGTTATTATACAAATAATGTTAAAAAAATCAGAATTTGTCTAAAAGTTAAAGTAGTAACTGTAACTACTACAGCTGATCTATTTACTGTATGTCCGAAGGCTGCACTGAATACTTATGGATAAGCCAATGTGACTCAAGGTCTACTCCATTACAAAAAAACCCTTAAAATTGTATAGATGTCAAGGGACTGCTGATAACTATGAGCGCACTTGCTGGATATGTGCATGGTGCTGGTTGCTTCTTTTTGCTGTCTATGTTACTGTATTAGATACTTGCAGCAAAGAGCCTGAATGCTTAAAGAAACAGCTGGAAGTACACAGAAAAAGTAATAGCTCTTACATGATCATCTGCTACATTGCAGACCAGCTCAGAGAATCATCATCTTTCACTGCAGCCCACGATGGGACGGGGGATGCCAGCTTATCCCTGAAACAAGGCTCTGTCACTGAAGGAGAATGCTTAGTTAATGAGACAGAAATAAAAATAGGCAGTGTATAAGAGAGCACATGTAGAGGACGTCAGTATCTGGGATTTTTAAGGTTTTTTTTGTGAATGGTTTTAAAGATGAGTATTTAGTGTATCAATTGCAACTGTTATTCAGTATTCTCCTGAGGGCTTTTTCCTTGCTAGGTATCCTCAGGAAAACATAAATGTGGTTCCTGCAATGTTAATGAAGTTTTTTGAATTCTTGGTTTATATAAACTTTTTCTGCTTTCTGTGAAAAATCTCTTTTTGGTGGCTCTTATAACAAGTGGAAGGATGAAAAAGATTGAGGCTGTTATGAGTAGTCCCTCTTACATAAAACTTTTTGGAATAAAGGTGTACTTTGGACGCATCTGAAGTTTCGTACCAAAGATAATTTCTGCATTCCACCTGATGTAGGATATTGTCCTTCCTGTGTCTGTCCTTTCTTGTATCACAGCAGTCCATAGCAAAAATTAAACATGCTTTCTCTTTTTATCATGAGGCCTTAAGGAAGACCCCTCTCAATTTCACCTTTGCTAAATATAGATTATTTGTTCTCAACGATTATCCTACATGACTGCAGTGAGGTCTGCAGTCTGCAGACCTGTAGCTGGTACGGGAAAGGTCATACTACTTGATGTGACCTGAGCATGTTCAAGGAGGGCAGTTGCTTCTGTAGATAATTTAATTCTGTATTTGAGACTTGTAGAATGACCACTGGGAGTAATGTCAACAGCTTGCTAAATATTCCCATATCAAGAGAGCATGTCTCGCAGCACACTGGCTTTCTGGATGATCTTTCCATAGAATTCAATGTCCCTCCCTGCATAAGGCAAGTGAACTTAGTTATCCTAGAGTCTAAGGATATTGTTTGAAACCTCCCACAGTTTATATGAGTGTATTGAAAATGGCCCTAAAGGAGAAAGAAATTTCTTGGCACCACCTGTCTTCCCCTACCTCAAATCCCACCAGTTATATTGAATAACTAAGGTAAGTGCCAGGGTTAACAGGAATCAGGTATGTGTTGCACAGTCCATTCCTTTGTACCGCGCACTTCATATCCATAGAGCGTTGCATTGACACCCCTTATGTATGTTTGGAGGATCATGCCTGCTGTTGGTTGTCAGGTGATGACATGATAGCTGTGACACATCTTCCCATAAAACTGAAGCTGGATTATTGTAGTTCTTTTTCCATTCCTAGATGATTAGCAAAGTCAGTCTGCCACTTGTTCAGAAAACAGTTGGATGAACCATGAGTCTGAGCTCTTGTTCTGACTATCTGTTCTTGGTGTTCCTCTCCTGAGAAGAAGCTGTTATGTTGGCTGGGTTTTGGAGGTCTGAGTGGGACCTTCTGACTAAACTGAGAATTATTCTTCAGCACTCTGTATTCTTGGTATTCCTGTGTGACTCGATTCCATTTGAAATTAATTTTACTGGTTTATGGAGGTCTAAAGGACTCCTTGTCCTGTTAGATTCAAAAGGTCAGCCTACACCCCACGTATACCCTGTGAGTAGAGTTTCCACAAAGAATCAAAATTTACGAGGCAGTCAAGGTTTTGCTGGGCTACCTTTATGATGGGAAAGGGTTTTTTTCCTGAAAACCTGTGCATTGTATCTCCACATCTCTTTAAAAATCCAGAAAAGGTGATTTCACCTGTTTGGAGACTGACACTGGAGAAATAAGGGCTTACTTGGTGGGACATTTTACCAACAGTAAATACCACTAATGCTCCAGTGTAAGGTTTGCACAGTGACCTGTAAATTCACAAATGGCAAATCATGTGTTACTGCCTGTCACACTGACAGCTGCAGCATGTTCACGTTAACAATGAGAAATAAGAAAATTAAGATGGCAGCCTGTTTTCTTTGACAGCTCACGTAATCTGGAACTTGCTTCTCTTTTGCAGAACTACATATCCTGAACATGATGATATTAGAGACCTTCTGTGAAAGATCTCAGTTAACAATTATTCCTTCAATAGAAGTGAAATGGGAATAGTTAGATAATGGGAAGTATTTCTTTTTAAATAATCAAATTATTATTTCTGAAAAAATATTGATGCAAGGTTTGGATTTGTCCTGGTTTTTAAGCTATTTCCCTGTAAATAAATTTGCCAGATCTGGGGAGGGCTGTAGTAGCTATGAGTCAGTGCAGAAACTAGGCAGACACTTTTAAAAGAAAGGGAAAAGCAGTTGTGGGAATTTGGTATATCCACTTCTTGATTACAGAAGCAACTGGAGCATAATGGGGAAGGATGATAAACAGAAGAACTGAACTCGACAGCTCGTGCACACTGGGCAAAGAAATGCATTGTCTGTGCAAGATGTGCCCCTGGTGTGTCTGTATCACTTCGTATAAAGGCCTCGTATTCTTTGTTTGACTGGAAATTAATGAGGCAGGCAACTCACAGCTCAGGGACTGTAAGGTTGTCTGCATTGCTGTCTTGGTGAGGAGGAGTTTCTGGTGAACTGGGAGAGGAGCTGAGAGGCTGTCGGTCTCTGCAGGCTCTGGAGAGTCACGGTGACATGTATTTGGCCATGCTAGAGAGAAGGAGAAATCACCTCAATGAAAAGATCAGGGAGAATGTATCTCTCTGTTTCTACCGATGTCTAAGTCTATCTGTTTCGAAAGCGTGCACTCAGTGTATCTAACTGCAGAAAATGAAGAAGCCTGAGCACATTATGTTAGTACAGACAGTCACACCTAGTCCTGTTTAAAAGCATCCAGTAATATTTCAGCTTTTTTTCTTGATAGTGGTGCAAGGAAAAGTGATGTGCTGAGAACATGTCCTCAGCATCCTCCTATTGTAATTTGTGCAGTTACTCTTTTAGGGCTGGATACAACTCTCTTTCTCTGTCTCTATCTTTATCTTCCTGGAGGGTGTGGGAGTCAAATTTCAGATAAAAGAAGACCACTAATCCCCCTTGTCCTCACTGCCCACCCTGCAATGCCCTTTTCAGATCCATGATTCTGCTATTCCTATGTGTGCTGCCCTTGCGGATTTTCAGGTGGAGCTGTTGCCTTTAGTAAGGGGTCAGTCTACTCAAAATACACTTTAGACAGAGTCCACAGCCCTGCAAATATAGGGTACAGGCACTGTTTTGGGCAAACTGTGCTCCATAATTTTACCTTCTGATTTCTGTCACCCAAAGGGAAGTCAAAAGATTTCCATCACTTCAAAGGGAGAGCCAATGGAAGACTTTTTCCAATTGATGCTCTCCAGACCCCAGTTCCTGGATGACAGAAGAGGGTTTCCCCATGAACGGGAGGAAAACCCCTCAACCGCTACTCTTGTAGCAGCAGAGAGAGAGGGGAAGAGGTGTGGAGTTCAGGGACCAGAAGAACGAGACAACACAAAACTTGCAAGCCACTGTGAAGGTCACACTTCTGATGCATAATGTGGGGTGAACTGGGGAGTCTAAACGAGAATGGAAGACATGAATTTGTGTGCTTTACCTTGAGGTAAAGGAATTCATTCTAGTGCTCCTGGGCTGTATGTTTTTTGTTGGGCTGTCTGCACAGGTGAAGGGAACAGTATTGAATTAATTGGGGCAGCTTGTGTGTGGGAGAGCAGAACTAATTGGGACTGAGTGGGGATGCAAGTATAGATGGAAAATCATGTGTGTTTAGGGAGGAGAATCAATTAGGAACCTGCATTGGAGGAGCTGGGGGATTGTCCAGTTATAAGATTACTTGATTAGGAAAACTCTTTGGTCCTTTTGGGGGAATGGAAATGGCATTTTTTAGATTATAGGAAGGCAGAACAAGATGAAGCAGGTAGAACAAAGAAAGTAGTGAAAGGAAACCTATCCTTAAGTTCTCTTACCTTCCTCCATCTAAAATTCATTCTGCTCTCCCAGGATTCTTGTACTTTTTCTGTTTTTAATGCAAAGGCAATTCAAAATGGCATAAGAGGAAGAAAGTGCTGTACTTTCCTCCCAGATGAAAGAGCCAATGCCTTCCCTTCTGTTTCCCTGTATTGGCATTAAGTACATAGGGCTGGTGTGCTCTTTTTGTGTTCTTCCTTTGTATAAACTTCAGCAGTGGCGAGAGGAGCTACAGATGAGCCACCTCAGTAGATGGTTGTCTTCTCCTACCAAAGGAGACTATGTGAAAAGTTTTACCCTGTTTCTGAGATTGCTTATTCACCCATTTCCAAATCAAAACTGCTGTGCAAATTTGAATGCAGTTTTTCTCAGGGAAACTTGATGTTAGCAAGCATAGATTCTATTTATATATGCTCATTCATACATATTTGTTTCTTCATATATCAATATTTTGAACTTTATGACACATTATGCTATGCAGTCTTTTTTTTTTTTTTTTAATTGTGTTTTTATAAATGTGTTCAGAAGGCCCTCTGGCCCTGTCTGAGGAACACAATTATTATAATAAGCTGAGGTTTTAAATTTTGCATTGTAAAACAACTTGTGAGTAACTACGTAAAGAGAAGATTGAGGCATTAATGTTCTCTCAAAACGAGAGAGAAAAGGAAACACTCATGTAAAATGAGAATCAAGGAACACCAGGTGTTTTATGTTATGCTTTGATAATATTTTTCTCTCAGATTAAGAGCCCTAACTACTGGGCTCTTCAACTCTTAGGAGATTTCTTTGGCAAAACCTCTAGACTTTTTAAAGCCTGATTGATATGTACATATGCACGTTTTAAAAACACTTTCTCACTACTATAAAACCTTTTTAAAAAAAATAAATTAAAAGAAACAATCAGCCCTTCTCCAAATTTTAGTAGGCTGCGAGTCTCCCGGCTCAGGTGGGCGCATGCTGCTTGGCCTCTCAGCCCCTTCTCACAGAGGACCCGATGACTTCCATTTGTTTCTGCTCTGTGTTACGTTTTCTCAGCTCATTCACAGCTGTCTTCATTATTCACAGCTCTGAACTGATGAAAGGAGAAAAGAAAACCAGTGTTTTATCTGTATGTTAATTGCGTGAAGGGTTCAGGAGGGGAGGTGGGCAGGGGAGCTGTGGAGGTGGTGACCCTTGCTGTTGCCTTGCAGGAACGTCAGCTCTGCTGGAGAGGAGGCCCGCAGAAGGATGAGGGAGTGCGATGGCCTGACGGACGCATTGCTGTATGTGATCCAGTCTGCTCTGGGGAGCAGTGAAATTGATAGTAAGGTTTGTCATCTTTGTCTTTTCAGGAGCAAGATCTCCAGGTATTCAGGGTATATCGGGACTGTAAAGTGACAGGTTTTTTAAAAAAAAATACATTGTGAGGGATGCCTTAGCAAAGCATAATTTAGCCCATCTTTTTCTTTTCCTCCTGTTGAGCCATGTATTTTTGTGTGCTAAGTGTTGGATTTGTGTCTACATACTAGTAGTACCTATGTACTGGTACTATGTACTACTAGTACCTATGTACTGGACATAGGTAAGCATGTCATCCTCTCACTTGAATTATTGAGGGAGAAATTATGATACTGGTTTAAGGAGAGTCAGTATGTCATATTCCATGTAAAGTTCTTTACGTTTCTCTGCCAAGTTTACCTTAAAATTGATTTTCAGTATTTGGTATGAGACAGAGCTAGTAACAGTGAAATAGGCTTACAAGGCAAACCAACCAAAAAATAATCGGGCAATTAATAGGCAGTTTTGCAGTACAACCAACATTATTTCCTCTTTGAAGAGGATCAATGAATGCTTTCAATAACAACTGTTTTAAGATGCATTTTTATGTAAACTTTACTTCTCTGAAAGTACTAGGATATGGACATGCTTCTCCAAAGGTGAAAGACACTGCTTAATTAAAAAGACTGAAAGCATTTACAAATTGAAGATTTGTAATGTATTAAAGTATTCCAGGGAAGAAGAAAAAAGCTAGTTTCAAATAACTTTTGCTTTCAGTACGTGGTGCTAAATTAATTACAGTTTCTGCTCTATGGCAACCTTGGTCCATTTGCAAACTCCTGAGAATCGCAGGAGAGCAGCCTCATGCAGCAAAGTTTTAAAGCCTGCTGGGTTTGTATTTCCAAATGATCTTTCACAGATAGCTGTCCACAGACCTGTGTGTGGGTTTATAGACTGGAGAGGGATAATCTCCAAAACTCTCTGGTGGCTAGCCTGAACTAAATAGGTGAAATTTGCCTATGAATTCAGGGAACGGAGAGAGGAATTATAGGAGGCTTGGAGTATGTGGTGCTGGGCTGGCAGCATGGTTTTGTTTTTCCAAAGAAAAAAAAAAACAACCCACCCCCTAAAAAACCACAACCCATTAGTCTATAATCAGTTTTCCTTTTATTAAGTTTAGCACGGTGATGATCGGAGGAGGCCCACCCACAAGGTAGGCACTGTGCTTGCATCAGGGTTCAGGGCAAATTCGGCTGCCGGCTGGGGCCAGCCCCCTCCCACCCCTCCCTGCCACCTCCTGCAGAGCAGCCCCCAAACACTGGAGCGTTTTTAGCTTCATTAGCTTTGGAAGAGCTGGACTGGGAGCTGTTTCAAAGTTCCCTGATTCGGCTTGCCTAAGAGAAGGGAGAAGTTAGAGGGGCTTCATTGGAGCGGAGTGGGAGGTGGATGGAGGAGGAAGGAGGGAGGAAGTCAGTTTGTGCCCCATCTGACAGCTCAGCTGCTGCTTTTTCAGCAGTTTCTTAGTAGGTGACCCAACTTATTTCAAGACTGTTTTACTGCTAAAAAGGCTAAACAAGGAGCACAGTAAGCTCCCTGGTTTGCCTCTTCTTGTTAATATAGACTGTTCTGTTTATACTGTTATTTGTAGCTGGTATGACTTGGAAAAACTGCAGGCTAAGTCATATATGGAGGAAAAAGTGAAGAAATGAGAGAAAAATTACTCTCCCTGCCTTAGTAGTTTTAACCTCCTGTCTAACAGGTTTCTAACTGTATGACATAAAATTGTTGTGCAGCTAAATAGAAAACACCATAGTGTAGCCTCTTACCTTGCATCTTTATCCCAAAGTAGAATATAATTTTAATTAAGTTAAATGTTTAAGTAACTGACTCTAAATCACTTTTTAATCTAGTTTCAAAAATAATGCTATTATAACAAAATATTGAACTTTATTTTAAAGTTATAAATGTTGCTTTCCAAATGCCATGACAGTTACCCTATTAGATAATTCTGTAATACTGTTAGTAACTAAAAACTGAAATACTGAAAAACAGGTTGCTGTTCTTGCAGGATCTGAAAGAGGATGGGGGATTTGCCAGTGTATGTGGAGTTTTTGTTAAAGTCATTCCTCATGTTGGTGGAGTTAAGAGTGAATGAATCTTAGCAGCATTACAAGCATCTTAGCAGCATTGTTTCTTCTAAATGTGTAATAAGAAAAAACTATGCTAATCCAAGTTAAAGTGTTAAAAATTAGTTACTTGGACGTGGTTACCTGATGAAGTTACTGTTCATAATTTTAATTTGATCTATTAAAGTAGAAAGACTAGTGAACTCATATTTAGTCACCTTACGATGAAACTGAAAAAGGAGTGAGGAATACAAGGACCCTTGAAAGTTTGAAGGTACAAGTCAAGAAGGAGTGAAGTCTGTCCAGGTGCCTGGCTAGAACCAGCTTTCTTGGCTTGTAGGAGTTCACCTTAAGTGACGAAGGTGTCGGTTGCATTTGAGACTCAGAAGTTTGCTTATCAGTTTTTAGTTTGAGGTAACATAGTCCTCACGATGGACTCAGCTTATTGGTTTTTGACATAATAAGTTTAAGTGCGAAAACTGTTATTTGTAAAAAGGGGAATTAAAATTTAGAACTCTAATCATCAAACGCAAAGCTTCAACGTCAGCTCAGTATGTGCAGAAGTAAATATTAGCAAGAGTGAATATATGGAAATGTGAAAGAGGCAGCAATTATTTTTTTTAAATTAATGTTTACTATGAGGTCTGGAAAACTTGCAGGTATGAAAGGTGCACTAAGAACACTTTTTGCATATGCACACATATATGTATATATTTCCATATGTGTTTATGTATTTGGCTGGAGATTTCAAATTAGTACAAGTGTGTTGTGAAATTTCTTCTATGTTAAAAGATAAATAAATACTCTTGCATAGATGAGTCTGAGTTCAATATCATCTCTGGAACTTAATGTCATTGCAAAAACTGTGTGTCAAATGCATACCTGGCATAAGCTCATACAGTATATCAGAGTAAATGAAGCCCCATCTGTTTGCCTCACTGGTGAATATGGCAGAGTAAGACGGAGTGGAAAGCCTCGCAGTCAGTCTGTTCTGGGTTAATGGAGCAACAGAGCTGGGATGTAGTGACTGATGCTTTTTGTCTCCGTGGAGCATTAGGAACAGTTGGAACATAGATAGACAGATACAGACTGGCTCTTTTAACTGTGCTTTTCCTGCCTCCAGAAAATTAAGCTCATTCACTTATTAGGGATAGTCAAACCAAATTGAACCAACTAAATGAGTGGGCTTCCAGTCTAAACTGAACTTCTTTTAGACTTGCAGAAATTATGTTATCACTGAATTTTCCTCTGCTGGGTCTCACTCCATTTCTGGATTCCTGCCAGCATCTTCTACAGAAGGCACAACCTGTTAGGGGGACAAATGGATGAAAGGGAAAGGCTGCCCACAAGGTATCTGCAGCCAGGCTAGAAGCAGTGAAAGCAGCAAGACTCTGAGATTTCTAGTCTTACTTCTGAGACTTGACAAACATCATCTGTTCATGCTACAAGTACTTGTGAAATGGAACTTGGTTTCCATTTTTCTGGTAATTTACATAGAATTTATGCCAGGAAAAGGTTATTTATCTTTTTAAAAAGGAAACATAAACCAAACCCAGAACTTATTGCCATTTTCTGTTTGAAGCATTTTCTGTTCATTGAAGTGGGAGTTTGCTGACATTCTGTGTGTGTGTTCAGGTTCTCTTGATCACTTTTTACCTTGGCTTCTGTTTCACATGGGGCTCCAGCGTGAAATTCAGAATGACAATAAAAAACTCCCGGAAAAATCTTGTCCAGACTACTGATTTCTTTCCATAAAAATTTCTAAATCTCTTAAGCTGTGATTACCTGGGGAGCACTCAGAAACGAGCAGATAGGAATTGTGCTGGGAAAATGTATGTGCAAAGATCGATGATATTTCTTCTGCTTTGTATACAGAGTGAGCAAGGGAAGGATTTTAACTTTTTCTCTGGTTTTATTTCCTGTTGTGTTTTTTTTTTTTTTGTCACACTCTTCAGACCGTTGAAAACTGTGTGTGCATTTTGAGGAACCTCTCATACAGGCTAGCTGCAGAAACATCTCAGGGACAGCAGATGGGAACAGATGAACTTGATGGATTACTCTGTGGTGATGCCAATGGAAAAGACGCAGAGAGTTCAGGATGCTGGGGGAAGAAGAAGAAGAAAAAGAAATCACAAGATCAGGTAATGAAAGTTACTTGCAGCTGCGTTGCAAGTAGTTGAAGTGCCCATTGTTTAAAATAAAAATAATTAATGCACTGTATTAGAAATAAAGTGCATGATGCACAATATACAAAACTGTTGCCTTTGTTAATTAGCTGAGGGCTTAAAGCAGAGTATTGCTCTGGAGTAACAACATATGTTTGCTTGAGAAAGTTGCACATTATGTGGTCGCACCTGGAAACTGTAGTCATGGGTACACTGTGAATGCCATAAATACTGTAAAATCCTCAGCCTCTTAAGCCATTTATAATTAAAAGTGTAAGTCTTAACATTCAGATGTAATCTGCATATACTTTACAGTGTACTTCCACACAGCCACGTGTGCATAGAGAGGCCTTGATGCAAGCAAACATCAGGCTTATATTTGCATACTTACTTGCTTCAAAGTTAGTCTTGTACTCTGCCTCTACATGTTGACAGAAAACTGTACAGGACTGAATTGAGCAATATGAGTGAATGTTAAAAAAGCATGTATATTTTGATATATTTAATGTCTTTACCAAATGAATGTTGAGAAGTACAGTCTTCATCGTTTCCTCAAGTTATTTGATGTGCTGTGGGTTTTTATTTTAGGTGTGTTGACTTTCAAAGTGTATTTATCTCCCTGTTTTCCCATTAACAACTTAAAGTTTGAGGAACACTGACAACGATATTACAGAGAAAGATGTTCTATCAGTACACACACTAAATAGCAATGAGAATGGCTACTGATTTATGAACTTTTTTTAAGTGACCCGTGCTGGCAGCAGGTAATTCTCCATCTCTTCTGTCACCATTACTACGTGGGGGGCCAGGCCTACCCCAGGGAGGCAGCTCGCGTGCCTGTCTCTGACCACTTGCTGCACCTCAACCAGGCCAAGATCTCCAAGCCAGCGCCTTACTTAGAAGGAACTTAGCTGCAAGAAAAACTGAAAGGAGAAATAGTCCTGTTTTAGCCAAACCAGGACATCTTCCTAGACTTAGTCTTTTCCATTGCCATTTATTTCTGTTTCAGATTTCGCAAAGAAAATATTAATTTGAGTAAGCAATTAGGCACAAGGGGGATTTGAATAAATGATGAATTAAAAATATTGAAAATATTCCTGAGTTCAAAAGGGCAAATTGTGTTAATGTGGAAAAGTTATCGGAACATTAACAAGGTACAGAAAAACACAGCACTCGTGACTAGTAAGACTTTCACCTACTCTTCTAGTTAAACATTGCAGTCAGTCGTCAGATAACTTATTACAGCCTTTTGTTGGGATTCATGTATTAGGCTACAGTGAGATAACAAGTGCCAAAACAAACTAATTTTACCTCATAAAGCAGTCATCATCCCTGTTCCTGAATTAACAGTTCCCACACGCTAGGTTTGCAGTTACTCAAAGTGCAGGAACAAAACCAGCATGTCTGGATATGAGTGGGTCATACTGCAACTCACCTTTCTCTTTTGATGCTCTGTTTACCAACACATGTGCGTGCACACACACTGTATAAAGTCTTTTTTAACTCTTCCTTTTATATTCCTTCTGTGATTTCTGGATCTCAGGTTCATACTTTTAACTCTGTACTGGTTCAGTGTTCCTGTCAAAGGATCCTGCATTTGGTTCCTGTCAAGGTTCCCTATAAAAGATCTTTTTCCTCCTCCAGACCAAGGAACTAATCTCTTTTGACTGATTTCCTTTACAATACATATGCTTCTGCCTGCTCTTAGATACCTTTTCTCTGTTTCTGTGAGCATTCGTTATTGGTGTGCAGCATGATAAAGGTCTGTTCAGGTCTGCTTGTATTTGTCTAATAAAGGGTTTGATACAATTTTTAAAAACCAAAGAAAAATAAAACTATGCACGTATTTTCAGGTTTATGTTCGCTAGGCTTTTCTGTGGTAAGGAAATAAATTTACTCTTTCCAGAACTAATTTTGTGGTGCACAGGACCACTTTGCCTTACAAACATTAGAAGTATTTTTCTAATGATTTTTCTTCTTTCATCTCATTTACTTTAAATCTGGACAGCCTACCCCATCTTGCCATATACCAGTTCTCGCCTGTGGCTGTTATTCAGTTCTGCAGTTTAAGGGAACCTTGTGAGCCTTCTGCAAACTGCATTATGCTCAGCCCATGATCCTTAACTGTTGTTGACCTTACCAAACATCTTAAAATATGTTACCAAGTTCACTAGAATGCTACTAAAACCAAATGTGACTGAGGTCTATTGGCAAGATCACCATGCTGGAAACAGCTGTCCCAAGTTACCCTCATAAATGGAAAAGAAAACCAGAATGTTTTCCTTATAACTGTGCATTTATATTAATAGCATAGAGCTTGACCCCCCCAACTCAAACTAGGATAAGGGTAAAGGTAATTTTTGTGTCCGTTTTTTTTGCAAAAGTGAGTACACCAGTATATTTAGTTGGCTTTCTGGAAACCACCCAGTCCAATT
>NW_009610860.1:0-9428 GCF_000690535.1 Cariama cristata
CACGCACATTCCTATCCTTTTCCCAGGCTTGTTCTCCCCCAGATCACCCAGCTCCACCCCTTTCCCCACCTTCGCTTCCTCTCTTAAACATCCCATAATAAGTTCTGTGCAATCCTTCGTACCCCAAAACGTGTCCCGTGCCCCCAGGCAGAAATACACACAAACACAAACCACCTCCCCCCCTCCCCAGCCGGGGCCCTGGGGCTGAGGCTCTGCCGGGAAGGGCCCAGACGGGGGGTCCCGTCCTCTGAGCCCCTGATCTGGGTCCCCACCTGCCCTCCGTGCTCCCCCAGGCTTGTGCAGATGGGACTCACACGGAGGGACCCGGTTCAGGTGTTATTTTGGCTCCCCCTCCCACGAGCATCTCCCAGTGCTCCTTGGCAGGGAGGCAGAGGAGCTTTATTGCACATCCCACCAGCAGGAAGAGTTCCCATCACCAGGAATAGGGCTTAATTTACCCAAGTGACAAGAGCACTGTGCAATTCCAGAAAAGCATGCAATTCCACCCACTCTGCCATCTCCCCCGTGAGCCCTCCCCACGGCCCGGGCTGGGAGCCCACCTTCTCCCTGCTCTGCTGTCTTCTCCTCTGTCTCCTCCCGGGGAGGCACGTCAAGGAGGTGTCTCTCCTGCCACCAGCTCCTCATGAAGTTCAGTGCTAATTCAGTCCCCAGGCCCACCCTTGCAGACACCAGCCACCCTCTTGTCCAGGAGGAGCCGCAGCAGTGGGTGCAGACCGGCCAAAAATCACGCCTGGTGCCAGCACCTCAGTGCTGGAGCCTCAGCACCTTCTCCAGCCCCCCCCGGGATCCTCCCGGACGGCTCTCGGCACGGCACTCACTGCCATGCCCCTGCCACACGCTGCTGGTGGTCTCTCACACCCCCTGCAAGCGCAGCACCTCCGGGAACAACCTCTGCTCACCTGCCCCGTGCAGACGTGGGCCTGCATCACTCTGAGACAAGACCGGTGTCCTTCAGCATGCTGCTGCACACTGGCTTCTGGGGAGAGCCGGGACCTTCTGGATCAAGTGTTCCTGCAGGGGAACGGACCAGCTTTTCTTCCAGGGGATTTGAAGCTCCTGCTCCCATCACATACATAGAGCTCAAAACTCAGCTCCTTGCACACCAACAACAGGCATCTGGGTCTGTCTTTGGGCCACCACCATCTCGGTGCCTTTCAAGAGCTCTGATATCAAGGGACGACCGTGGACACCTCAGTTGAGAGTGCAGGGGCAGGGTCTCACTGCATGGAGGGGTCTCGCTGGTGGAGATTAAGTGTTGGGCACAGCTGTCTGGGTTACCTGGACCCAGCCAGCTGTTGCAGCATTTCTCATGTTTGTGCTGCACTTACTGCAGCTTGTTAGGGCAGGGGCTCACTTCACCCACACCCCCACGCAGGGGGCACAGAAGACCTCATTGATGCAAATCGCTCTAATGTCAAGAATGGGCTCACCCACAGAGGGACATACAAAGCCACCGTAATACAGCAAGGAAAAGCCTATCTCTGGTGTCCCTCCTACATTGTGGCAGGGCAGCTAACGCCCCCGCGGGGTTTCCCCCCCCCTGCCTCTTCCTTCACCTCCCTGAACACTTCTTTGCCTCCTGCTGAGGGAAGAGGCCATTCCTTGGGTGGTTCCACGTGCCCCGTGCTCTCCACACTCACCCTTCCCCAAGAGAGCTGAAAAAGGATGAAGCCTTCCAGACCCAGCTCTCCAGCCTTGCCTCTCACCAGAGCCAGGACACCACACTCTGGCTGTCCCAGCTGAGGCTGTGGATGGATCTGACCATGCTTTTATCTATCATCCCACTGGAGCATCCTTTCCCCTGCTAGAGCTAACGCAAACAGCTCGTCCTGCCTGTCGCCTCGTTGCCCCGCTGCAGCCCCACAGCTCAGCTCTCTCCACGTTGCCACTGCTCAGCATGCCAGGCAGATCTCCAATACTAACATCAGGCTGCCAGAGCAAGGCGGGGGTCGGTCTCTTCTCCCAAGTAACGAGCAACAGGACAAGAGGAAATGGCCTCGAGTTGTGCCAGGGGAGGTTTAGATTGGATATTAGGAAGAATTTCTTCACCAAAAGGGTTGTCATGAATAGACTGCCCTGGGAGGTGGTGGAGTCACCATCCCTGGAGGTATTTAAAAGACGTGTAGATGCGGTGCTTAGGGACCTGGTTTAGTGGTGGGCTTGGCCATGCCAGGTTTATGGTTGGACTTGATGATCTTAAAGGTCCTTTCTCACCTAAACCATTCTATGATTCTATGGCCCCTGCTAGCAAGACAGGTCAGCACCTTCCTCCATGCCAGACATCGAGCAGGACCACCCCACCTCCATCTGAAGTACCCTTTTTAGCTTGGTCCCATCAAGAGGCTCCCAAATAAACATTTTTTGCCTCTCCTAAGTTTCACAGAGTACCACAGAAGCCAGCATTACCACTTTGCAAACTTCCCCACCTGCTACATGACAGCCTTTCCCATTTCCAGTCTCAATGGCTTCCCACCTCCAGCGAGGACTGCAGGTCCCCTCTCCCTTCCAGCCAGCCCCCATCCACGCACCCTCCTTCCAGTATTGGGTGCCACCACCCATCTTATACAGGGCACTAGAGAAGGCTGCAGGAGCTTTGTTGTGTGGCAAGAGCTGAGACAACGGATAGAGCAGTTCTGACCCCAAGAACTGAGACACAGCTGCGGGGAGACCGGCTCCCCAAGAGCCCTGGAGATGCAGGGACTAAGTGGAGGAGGCTCAGATAGCTTTTCATTCGTGCTTCAAGCAACAGGGGCTCGCAAAAAAAAAAGAAGTCAGAGACACACTTGACTTTAACAGCGGGTGCATCTGCAGCACTTGATGTATTTACGAGCTTTCAGGTGAGTCAGGCAGCTGACAGCAACTAAAAATGCAGCACAGAAACCCGAGGAGTCACACACACTCCACTTACAGATGAAAAATTACAAAGGTATTTTAAGCGGAGGTTGCAGGAGGATGGCTGGTGAAGTCTGCGGCTGATCTAAGATTGATCCTGCTGTTTCTGAGGACTTGCCTCCATCGGGAAAGACTGGACTGCAACTGCCGATGGAAGGAAGAGCTCAGGCATGCACAACAAGGGGGCACAGAATTAATCCTCGCCAGAAATGCAGAGAAAAGCAAGCCCTTGGCCCTGAGCGAGGCTGACAGTGCGGACATGACCGAAATCCAGAGCTTTGCCAGGCTCCACGTGACACAGGGGTGGGGGCTGCAAGACTTGCAGCTTGGCTGTGGCTCAGAAACCACCTGAAGCCATTCATTTCTTTACCACTCCAGGGACACTATTCCCTTTGGACGCATGGGACAGAGATCCTGGAGCAGCTACCAGAAATAACATGTTGAGGAATACACTGGAAAGCTGTTCAGGGAGGGCAAAGACCTGAGCTGCTGAGCCCAGCAGTGCTGAGGGAGCCGGGGAGTCTTACTCGGTGCCAAGAACACCGGCCAAGTCTTGCGGCACGGGAGAGACAGGATCTCAGAGGCATGGCAGGGATGAGCTAATTAAGATGGGCCACTCCACGACACTTCCCTGCACGGGGAGCATCATCCCAGCATCCTGCTGCCTGTGCGGGCCCATGCCAAACAGGGAGATGCTGGGAGGGGAGGAGCGGTGCAGGGAAAGGCAGATACATCCATAGCCACAAGTGGATCCAGTTGACAAGCTGTAGGTTCCCTCTCCCTGTGCTGGGGGAAAAGAGATGATGCCAACAGCAATTACTCCCAACACTTGTCTCCATGCCAACAGTCATTAAAAAGTTGCTTTTTGAAAAGCTAGTATCGTCTACAATCTCATGCGCCCGAGTGACAGGAGGATGCTTTGCCACCGCTTTTCTGAGGACAGGACTCCTGTCTCTGCACTATCTGTGGGGCAAGAGTCCAGCCAAGCCCCGTAGGAGTGAGCAACGTCAGCGAACAAGGGAGATGATGTTAGGAGGGAAGAGAAACTGTGCTATGACTTGCAGAGCTTGAGGTAAGGCACCCAGAAAGGCACCTGACTGCTGTGAAAAAAAGGGAAGAGCTGTGCCCTGCGCAAGAGGGGTCTCTCCCCAGGCTGCAGTTTTGGCCAGCCCATGTTGGTAGGGCATGCCGCATCCACACCACCCAGCTGTCCTGCACCCCTCGCACCATTCTCAGGGTGTTCCTGCTCAGCTCAGGGTGGTTGGCAAGGTCAGGAGCCCCGGGAAGGTGGGGATGGCACAGGCTGGTGTCAAGGTACCACAGCTCAGCTCTGCTCTCACGGGGTGAAGGGCTGCGGGGGTGCACAAGGGAGCAGAGCAGCTCACGTGCTAAGAGTGAGGGGCAAGGGGCATAGCTGGGTGCAAAGAGAAAGCAGGGCCAAAACTACATCCAGGATGAAACTACAGAAAGGAATAAACACACAGATTATGTGCATACAGAGGTCTGTCTGTGACACGCACACAAGGAAGAAAAAGTCAAAATAGGACAGGAAAGGGGAAAGGATGGAGAAGGAGAGGTGACCAAGGGGAAGAGGGAGAGAATCCAGCCCTTGCAAGCACAACTGCGGTAGAAAAGTGGCAAAGCACTGAGAAGCAAGCTGGGCTCAGTGTTTCCAGCAGCAGAAGGAAAAGTGGCCATTCCCTTGAGTCTACAGCTTGTCTGATCTCTCAGACTTCCGATGCCATCTCCAGAGCCGTAAGAGAGCATCTCAGCACTCACAGAGACCAGCAGCAGAGAACAAGATATCACAGGCACTGGCAGTGTGGGACAGGAACCCCCCAGAGAAACAATAACCACCTGGCAGGAATCACACGCTCCCTCCTCCTCACGCCTCCAACAGCAGCCTGACAACAGGCTTTGCTCAGCTCATGCACAAGCTGCCACTGTCAGTTGCTCTGTACAAGAAAATTTGCTACAGAAAAAAAAAACAAACAAAAACAAAAACAAAAAAATCACTAAGAAAACCCCATCTGGAAGGGATGATCTGTAGTCTGCATCTTCATGTACAGAATAGGTTGAATCAACATCTCTTGGGCTTTGATTAAGTCAAGGTGATGTTGCCTGAAGGAAAGCAGTAGATTAGATCTTGAGATTCAGCTTGACTTTTCTGGCTTTCTAAAGCCAGATTAAGTCACAGGAAATCCACCTTTCCCACCTGCCCGAAGGACTGATCTTCTCATCCTCAGATTTAGAAAGCTTGAAACAACCTGGGATCACACGCTTCCAACACAAGTTTCTCTCTTTCACACACTGCAGAAATCCTTGCAATGGTTTT
The DNA here is from genome assembly GCF_000690535.1 of Cariama cristata. NCBI lineage: Eukaryota > Metazoa > Chordata > Aves > Cariamiformes > Cariamidae > Cariama > Cariama cristata. Next base: position 5,249 of record NW_009610860.1, read on the forward strand.
GAAAGTCAGTTTTGTTTTGTTTTTTTTTTAAGAACTTGTAAATAAATTACAGAGAAGTCTGATTCTATCAGTCTTTTCTGATTTTTTGTGTTACTCCAGAAAAGGATCTTGACAGGTGAGAGAGAAAGGGAAGTACCTCCAGTTTACGTAGCACTAGGGTTCACTTTAAAAACCTGCTCAAACCAAAGCAGTGAGAAAAATTCAATCAAACCAAAGCAATCACTTCAATGCAGGAAAAGGGGCACACGGACACTTATTTTTTGACTGATCCAATGAAGTGTGATTTTGCTCGGGTCAGCCGTACTCTGCCTTGCATTGAAATATTGACATTAGCTTTAGAGAACACAGGCTGCACCTTGAGAAGATAATAAGCATAATAAAAAAGCCGCTGAGGGTGAATGGCGAAGCAGCTCACTCCTTTGCTTCAGTGCTAGGAGAGGGCCTGCAGGCAGCTTTCCTCTGATACTCCAACCCAGTGGCTAAAATTAAAATATATTGAGCCAACAAGCAGCCTCCGGTAGTTGTTTAATAATGACCACTTAAAACCCACAGTGCAGACAAAATACATGTCTCCCCCCTCACGCGCTGTGCAGCAGCAAGACAAATCTCTGTAGAACACCTGCCTGCTGCAAATCCTCCTCCCTAGAGCGGGCAGCTCCACTTCGCACGCAGCCCAACATCATTCCCAAACACACCTCCTGGTGCTTAGTCTCTGGCTGCTGGGATGGCAGCACGGAAAACGGGCAGCACATCCCACCCTCCCGGGCCACAATGTCCCCTGCAGTCACATCAGGTGAAGGATTGTGTGTCCCTGGTCCATCACAAGCACTGGGATGGGACCAAGCCAAAGGGGTGTTTGAGATTTGCTGGCAAGGCTCTAGTTTGAAGTTATCACAGCCCAAAGCTTCCTCAGTTGAGAGCAAAACTCATTCCTGGGGTCTGACTTCTTTGGTGGAAAGCTGTTCCCCCAGTCATGTAAATGATTCATTTCTAGGTTTTCTTTTTCCGTTAACATTTACACTGGAATTTCTAATGGCTGCTGATTTGCATCATGCAAGCTCTGCCAGCTGCCCACAGCCTTTTCGTCCACCAAACCAGTATTTCTGCAATTACCCTTTGTTTGCATAGTTTATTTAATGAGATGCCCAGAAGGCCCCTAGGGACTTTCAGCTGGCTCCCGCCCCCATGCAGACCACATCACTGGTAAGGTTGTAGGATTCAGCCTCAGACAGATGCCCATTCAGCTGGAGGTTCATCTGGCACTCAAAAAACATCACAGCTCCAGTCTGCCCTGAAGAAGCAAAGCTCAAGAGAAACCAGCCATGTTGCCACAGCTGATGTAGCCAGATCTGGGGGGCTGCGGGCCATGCACCAGGGACAGCACAGACATCTGAGTCTCACTGCTAGACCCACTCTGGTCCCCCCCAAAAGTCTGCAGCACTGCCTAGCCTGTGCCTGCTGCAGGCTCCTTCTGCCCTCCAGCCTCCCTCCATCTTCAGTTCACAGCCTCTCCCAGCTCTGCCAGGCACCCCCGTCCTATTAACTGGTGCCCTCCCATCCCCAACTCTTGTGCACCCACAACTGTCCCTTCCTCTCCCTTCTCCTGTTGAGGTTCACTGCAAAGGCACTCCTCCAGTGCAAACTGTAGAGGGAAAAACAGGGGAAATCCTCACGGCTCCAGAGAGATCATTGGCCTCACCTTCTGTCTGTCCCCCACGGGCCATCTCCTAGTTCATCCCTGCATACCTGGTGGATGCACAACCACCACTGCAGCTGGCCGGGCTCCTTGGCAAGCTCAGAGCACAAGCCCTGCACCAAATGCCAGTTTTGATTAAAAGATCAGTGACATTTTCATACACGTACATGTATATGGAAATTTGCTAAATTTATAAAAGGGCATATTCAAAGAACATTTGCTGAAGGCTTTCTCCAAAACATCTTTTACGAGCACCATTTTGTTCTGTCAGGCCAAGGAGGTTGCAAGCACAGAGGTGAAAAACTGCTAACAATGTCTTACTTTGGAAGAATTGCTTCTTTGGTTATAATAATTTTTTATTTTTAACTTTTGCTCTCTTGAGTTTCTGTAAGATTTTACACTATTCAGAGTTTTAACTAGCAAAACTAGTATCATTATGTAAACCTTACTGCATCTCTGTGTAACCTTAACACTCAATACACCAAATCCTGCCATATAAATGTGCTGAGCAACAAGCACAAGTCAGGAACCTGATTGTCTCATCAAAAGTCCACTCTCTAACAGGATCTGCCTTTGGCATCGTCTCAATCAGAAAGGTGTTTTGCTACTTTATTGATAAAAAGAATATTCTCTTAACCTTGTAACTCAGTCCTGAAAAGGGTTTCAGAGACATGCAATTCAGCTACAAGCGATAAGCACAACAGAAACACCCAGAAGGAAATTAAGTATTGCTTAGATAGCATGCAATAAACATACAGGGCCATGATGTGAATTATGATTTAAAAAAAAAAAAAAAGAGTTAGCAAGCGCTATGTACTCACTGAACACTTTTCATCCTGGGCACTGAGTGGGTCAATCGCTGTGAAACGTGACTGTACTATTAAAGACCATGATAGCGCACACACCTCAATTAGGCTACTCCAGAACTGGGCGTGTGCCTTCACAGCCATCACATCAGCAGCCTAAGTGGAGACCTGACTCAGGCATAAGACACATCATCCAGCTCTAGGCCAAGGACACCACGCTCTGCTTAACAGGCCATGCTATCTAATACATGCTGGCAGCCTCCTCCATAAAAAAGGAGGGGTAGCAGGCGAGGAAGGTGAGCAAAAATTGTTTTATAATTAAAATTGTCAGACACATTCAAGCTGCCAGACAGATCTAGGAATTATGACAAAGGTCAAGGAGGAACAAAAGCAGGAGTTTGGTTTTCCCAGTGAAGGGTGGGACAATATCAAAATGGTGAGAAGGGAGTGAGGAAGACAACGGAGCGCCAGTAATCTGTGTGTTCTAATAATCACACACATGGCTGCAACCACGAGTCTCAGGAACACGCAGAGCAAAAGGAGGAAGGCCAATTCCTATTTCACATTCTGCCTGTGAATTCTAACTTTACACACATCCAGAACTGCACAATCTCAGCCTGAGATTTGAATTCCTATCCCTTATATTGGGAGCAGAAGAGAAGAACACATGGAAATGTGACTCATGTACAAATCAACACAGTGCTGTCAGCCTGCAGGTAGCCTCGCTCCTGTGAACTTGTGACAGGAACAAAATCAGGAAAAAAAAAATAGTCGGAAAAAAAGAACATGAGAAACTGGGTAAAAACTGGGTACCCAGTTGCTGGGTACCCATTGCTTCCCCAGGAAGCAATGCAGTGTACTGCAATCAGAGAAGGAACAATGAACCATAGCTCAACTGAACAGCTTGAACAGTTCAAAGTTCAGCTGCTGTGCAAATGTTATGATCTGTCGTCATTGCGTGCAACCCATCCAGCCCAGCCAAAGTTCTGCTAGGAACTAAGGGGAAATGTGTGTTTTCAGTTGTATTCTTCAACAAAGAATCCGCCTGCTCACCACTGCAGAGCCAGAAATGTTACAGGCACATACAAGGAAATATAGAATGCAGACCTTTTCTCCAGTTCTCCATCTGTCAAACGTCATTCCTTTGCTTTGATTTCATATATTATATGTGGCAGAGAGCTCTCTCTCTAGGAAGGAATCAATCTTAAGGCGCAGGCGGACAGATTCATTTTACTATTGACTGACCTATAGCTGCAAATGCTGACAATGATTATCAGCACTTTTCAAGAAGTTATCTACTCATTTCATTAAATCTCAGATAGCATTCATGCCTTGACCTTCAACATTACCCTCTTCTTTAAGAAGAAAACTAAATTTTCCAAGTCATGTAGACTTGACATTTTTCTAATCATTTACTATTCAATTTCTGAAAAGGTGTTACAGGGTTCAGAAGTCTCATGTCAGCATTTTAGTCTGCTCAGCAGAAATGTGAAAAATTGGCTGTATTGTTAGGGGCTGGTAACAAAATGCTTTGGAAAAATGGGGCTCCTTCCACAGCCATCTGTGGAAATGCAAAGAGTCTGGGTCTGGATGTGTTACAGACTCCTTCCCTCATCCAGGGAAAATGACAAAGGAAGGGCTTCAAAAGCTTCCAGGCACCAGCACTGTGACTCCTGCT
>NW_009610860.1:9459-13321 GCF_000690535.1 Cariama cristata
AGCTTGTGTCAGAGAGAAGATGCTAAGTGCTCCCAGGCCATGGAGGTGGTCAATCATGGTTCCTGTGACTGGTGCACAGTGGAGGCAGAGGTGGTGATGAGGTCTTGAGGAAGGGTCTTGCGTGCTTCCTGCATCCGGCGCCGTGCCCTCTGGAAAGCCTCTACAACACAGCAGGTGACAGCAAGCCAGAATGCATCAGTCAGCCTCAGGGAAGGGGAGGAACGAGTCTGTCCAGTGAACATCATCTCTCCTGGCACTCCTGTCTCAGTTCTTATTACTAAGTTCCACCAACAAAGCACCTGGCCCTTGCTGCTCTCTTCATTTATTTCTAGCACTGTCTTTGCTCTGTGCATAATAGAATCAGAGACAGAGCCTGTGCATCAGCGCCACAAGCTATGCTCAGATCAGTGCCAGGCAAGACTGGGCAGCCCAGTTCAGGCTTTGCCCTCACAGAGTGGTTATGCCTCCTGCCTGCTGAGAGCTGATGTCTCCTGAAGTTTCCAGCTCAGATCAGAACATTTAACTTCTGCAATGGACTCAGAGAGCTCAAGGCAGGGCAATTATCCCCACAGTAATGGATTCGCCTGAAATATCCTGCCCACTCTGTAAAAAGGGGGCAGGAGTGAGCAAAGGCTTGCTAGGGAAAATGACGCTGAAAGCCCTACCCAAAACGTTGCAGACAGAGCTCTGGCTGAAGCCTCCACGCCGGTCCAGTACATTCTGCATGCGCTGCCTCAGGGCACTAGTTTCCAGAAAGGCTCTGCACAGAAATACACCAGGAGGTCAGGGCTGCCAAAACACAGCACACAAGATGGAGCTCGTACTCACTTTGCTGCACCTACTTGGACTGCTGCAGGCAGTAAAGTCGGAACGTGACGCTCCCTGTTGTCTCTGTGCGAAAACCAAAGCGGCTCAGACGCTCTCCCTGCAAAGACAGCACAAGTTAGAGTAACCACAGCCTGCAACTTGCTGCAGCAGGCTGACCCTAGCGAAAATGAGCATGCCCCACCAGAAGCACGCACTCCTGTGGACACAGTCTCTCCCTTCCCCACTGCACACAGAGAGCGAGGTCAGAAAGAAGGGCAGATGGTCCCAGGCTGTGCTGAGGGCATGACCTAAACACTAGCAAGCTGATAGTGCAGTGCTGGAGGAAGGTTTCAAAAACTCCATCAGGGCTCATTCCCACACAAAGCTGCTACCAAGATCAACTTACTCATTACACCAGCGAGCACCTCTGCAGCTTTCTTAAGAACGCAAAATTTCTGTCTGCCTCACACCCATCGGCTTCTTACTTTGGGAAACTGTTCCAGGCACACTACAGCCCATATTCCTTACAAAACCACAGGAAGAAGTCTATAGCTGGTAACAAATGCTGACCTGACAGACATTTTGTGGATAGGGCCAGCACAGGCAGGAGCAAATCAAGGCTTTGGTCCACGTTCACCCACTTCTCTAAGCTGCACATACCTCAGAAGGCAGAGAGCTCTGTCTCAGCATTTGCCCTTTCCTCTGTTCATGATCACAAGTCTCATAGAGGAGACATTTCTTTAGTCAGAGGGACAGGACCACCAGCTCATCCTTGTTCAAATCTGGTCGAGGCTGTCCACAGATATCTGAAACTGAGAGCATCATCTCCCATCTCCCAGCAAGAGCAACACCCTGCAGCTTAGCCCACCTTGAAGGTTGATGGTATCCTGACGTAGGTTATGTCCTCCAGCTCAGGAGATCCACCGATGAAAAATCTCCTCAGTTCAGCGACTGTCCCCAGCTCCACAGGGCGCCAGGTAGGGATGGTGAGCATGTGGAGACCTGACCCAGAACAACAGGACAGCTTAGCAGCTATGACCAACCATCTATTCAGAGTTGCAGAGGACAGCATGGTGGACGGATACCTGCTGACCCAAACCACAGTAGGCTGGAAATGGACACACTGCACGGTATCTCTGTAACATTTTCGCACAAAGTCATCCCCATACAGTCACACAGCCAGCATGGAAAGTACCCCCTGCCCATGAGGAGCATCTCCTTATTACACATGGGTGTCAGAACAGTTGTGACCCTCAGATTCCATGTCAGACAGAGAGGGCTACTGCTATTATAAAGATGGATATGCAGAATCACCCTAGAGCTTTATCACACAAGATTTTGTGATGGAACCATCAAAGGAGCAAGGACAGCAACATATGATGCATCTGAACAACAAGGCAGAACAGTGCAGGATGCATCAAATCCTTCTTTGCTGCCCCACAGACAGCTATCCCCCTCAGTATGCAAAGGCAAAGCCTCCCCAGGACCAGCTGAATCCATTCCCAAGAAAACCAGTGAACTCATTCTCCCAGACAATTAACATAGTGGCCCACAAATGTTTTACCTGGAGATGCTGGCAGCACCAAAGAACCGTATCCTTCAACGCGGTAACGCTGCCAGAAATCCAGGGAGAGGACCTCAAAGTAGAGAACAGGCCACTGAGGGAGACTGTCTGCAAGGAAGTGGAGCAGATCACAGTTTGTGAGGGAGGCTATTACAGAGGGAAAAAAAAAAAGCTAATTACCCAGCTCCACTAGTAGGAAGCCCTTTCTGTATTTCTTCCACAGTGACTAACCTAGATGTACAGGTGATTATTTTCCCCTGTAAAAGCTGAACCCTCAGATTTGAGGATGAAAACAGAACTATTGATGTTAAAAATCTGGGAAAACTCTTTGGTTTGAGAGCACGTCCAAACTGGTTCCTCAAGTATCTTTGAGCAGACAAGACAATCTTTTGTGAATGATCTGATGCCAAACAGGGAAACCTTTTTATTTCTGACCTTTCCCACCATTATTGGGGGATTATTAACTTGGATTCTTCTACAGTCTCCAAGTATTTCTTTTTTCCACAGTGAAACAAACTCATTGTGTTTATTCTACGCTGAAAATTCATTATTGTTGGTTGAATACTCAAAACCAATGTGTACATTGGATTCAAGTGGCAAGGCATGCCACAAAGCAGTCCCTAGCGATTGCAATCCAAAGAGCAACAGCGGTGGTGAGGAAGTCGTAGTACTGTAGTAAAGCAGCAGAGAAGCTCAGCTTAAAATAGAGCTCAGTGTTTCAGAGTGACATAAACGACACAAAGATTATACAGGTCACTGAGTATGTCTACAAACGTAAGACTCAGCACAGAGTTCTAGCTGTGTACAAAAAAGCTGCCTGTTTCTTCTGCTGCAGCGTCCCAGGGCTCTGTGCCATACACCTGGCATGGCAATACAGGCCAGCAGGCCAGGCATTTTGAGGAAGACAAGCTACAATCCAAGTAGTTTTGCAACTGGATAAAACTGAATACAGCCTGGAAGCAGGGCAACATCAATGAATCCATACAAATGCTAATGCATGGCCAAGCGGGCAACGTGTCCAGAGGTTGTGTGGTGACAGGGTGAAATCTGCTGAACGAACAACACTTTCCTTTGTTTAAATCTGTCCTTTCATCTTGGTGAGGGGTCGACAACATGCCAGACAGCATGATGCCTACACTGCGATCAAAAGATTTCAGAGTTTCATTTCAGAGCAACACGGATACACACCTTCCGATTCGTCTCCTTGGTTGAAAAACATCTCCAAAGTGAAGGGGTAGCAGAAGTATGCCACGTTATCCTAGAAAAGGAACAGGACAGACCAGATTCTTGGACAAGTGAATTCATCACCAGCATTGCAGGGGGCACAGAGAGCAGGGACAAGAGAACTAATGGTGGAAAAGAGGTAATGGTGCCCAAACAAAATCAATCATACCACACTAACAAACACCTGACTGCATAATGGACCTGCATACACTCCCAAGTGCCATGTTGATGGAACAGGCTGTTAAAAATAATGAAAAAAGGGAAAGA
>NW_009610860.1:13334-13588 GCF_000690535.1 Cariama cristata
GAGTAACATACCTCAAATGACAATTCAGGCAGTTGCATAACTACTAAACTACCAAAATCTTTACAGGAGCCAAGCAAAATACCTCTAACAATGGTATTACTGAAATGTTGTATGATAATTATTTTTGTAATATGCAAACTGGCTCACACAAAAAACATTGATAAAATTCAAATTTTGTGAGAGGAGCTGGAGACAGCAATGGAACCAACTTCCCAGATAGGAGGAGGGGTTCATTTTGAGAAATCAATTTAGAG
>NW_009610860.1:13605-19527 GCF_000690535.1 Cariama cristata
GCCCCAGGCAAGCCAGAGCAATGCTTTGTTAACTTTGAGCGTTTGAGAACACAAAAATCAAAGCTCCAAAGGCAATCAATCAGCCACAAGAAAGAAAAAGTAAGGTTTCAGAAACAGATTTGATGCTGTTTTATTTGGTCTAGTTTTATCTGGACACAGTGGCACCCTGAAAAATGGCAAGTGTAACTAGAATGAGGAGAATCCCAAACATGTTTTGCCCTTGAAAGGAGCTCTCAAGTCAGGACCTTTGCTGAATATATCTGTAGCTTGTTATACATGTTCCACTTCAGAGAATGCCTATTCAAACTGCTCTGCAGGTCTGAAAGTGTCCTTACCCAGCCGATTGTCTTGGTGGCACAGGTCTGGGTCACTCCTGATAGCTGCTGGAACGTGGGGCTCGACCATTCTGGGGGAAGAGGAGACTGTGAGCACAGTGGTGAGTGCTTTGGGTGAGAGGGAGGACTCACAAATCAGAGCAGCTCAAAGGAGAACATCAGTCCCAGATCACTGGGATAACAGATAACATCACCCACACTGAATTTCCCTAGGTGTGTCCCACCCTGTCTTGTTCCAGGCAATGGCTGCTCCCCAGAACGCCCTGAACTGTCGATGAAAAGCACCAACTCCATCTTAAGAGAAAAACAGAACCTTATCTAAATGTACTGAGTAGCAAAACGGTATCTCTTCAGACAAACATTGGGGTATAACCAGAGAGGAAAGCCAGAGCCATAGCTTCAGAGAAATTAAAGATGCTGCAGGATGTGCATGTTACTGCTGGGAACCTTATTTACCAGTCAAAATTTAATATGTTAGTGTCAGCACAAAACATGAGAACAGGATGATGAGCATTGAAATCAGATGAGGTCACTGCTGAGATGGGGAAGACAGGAAGGCTATTCTCTGCAGTACAAGGAATCAACACCAGCACCACTGGTTGAGAAGCCAATGGACCTCTATGTCCCAGCCTGATTTGGAAGAGACGAGAGGGGAAGATGCTACTTTCTCCCAGACATGAGTTTAGTTCAAACAATTGACTTGTGCAATTTTAGCTCTGAAGAACCTCTGACTAGATCCCAGCCCCGACATTAACTTTTACTGACTTTTAGCAGAGCTGATCTGATGGACCAGCCAAAACATGCTTCATTCCTTAAACTGATGTGATATGGCTGGAAATGTGAACACTTACGGTTAGGCAGCTCCACGAAGAAATGAACATAGAGGTTGTCATACTCATAGCCTTGAGCTGAAACTGAGAAGAAGAGAGAATGAACTTCATCTGCTTGCTTCCACACAAACTCCTCCAGTACTCACTGTAGACTTTTGGGAGAGTCAGCACCAACAACCTCAGGGACAACCAGTTAAGTAAGTGTTGGAAGTTGGGAAAAGCCAGGGTCTTCAAAGTAACAGAATATGACCCTCAGAGAAGATTCCTTCTCTAGACTAGCCTGTCCCCATGTCACTAACCAGATTAAGGAGGTCACACATTTAATTGCTTGCTTTGCTATAATTTCTATTAACTTCCCAATCTGCTCTCCTTTTTTCAGATCTGCATGTCTTCCTAGAACAGCTGCAGTATTTGTAACCTCTAATATGTAAATGCCACTCAAAGGGCTAGTCCATAAAAACAGGGGAGGAGAAGGAGGAAATAAAGGGTTGTAGGGAGAGAATCACCTACTCTGGACCGGCCAGTGATCCAAGAATCCTTGGACCCTTCACAGCCTCAACCATCCCAGCAGACCCAGATTTGCCCCTATAGTTACTGTTTATAATAAGGACTCACCTATTTCTCCATTCACAAAAAGTCGCAGTGTACCAGGGAGAGTCTGTAAGAACAAGCAGACAAACAAGATGACTACTGGTGGAACCTCATACAATCCCCTCCCAACAGAGTCTCACATAGATATTTCACAGACATTTGCACATGACTGATTCACTCTGCTGGCCAAGAGGAGTCATGACTTCTCATATCACTTTCCAGAAGTGAACAGTCCCTCTGGAAAGAGGCTCTCCAGAGAGACCAAATTCCTAGACTGCAGGAATTTACTATTCTGTAAATCGCTCTCTTACAGACTTCAGAATGGATATAAAATGTAGTGAGAAGTCACTTGCAGAAATCTCAGTCCTGTTTCTCCTGTAGTGTTCCTGCATTTGCCCAAGGTGGGGGGAGTGGGGAGAAGCACAGGACGCGGTGAGACACTCTATCGAAGCACATGAAAGAACAACTTTCACACTTTGGCAAACAAAATTTGAGCAAAAAAGATTGCAGTCTGTATAATTCAGTGAGAAGGGAAACTGTGCATGAGTTTGGGTGTGGGAGAGGCTGTTTACCTGAACAAAGTGGAACATAGATGTGTTTGACATTCAAGAAGTTAACAGCAATCATTATCAAAAAAGATATATACCCTCCTTTCATCTTAAAGTATTACAGTCAAAGGCCTTCAGACAATGCATGCAGTCTCACAGAGACTGCAGCGTCCAGCATGCTCTGCTGCTGGTCTGACAGATGCAGGATGGATCTCTGCAGGCCCCACCTCCATTGCAACCTGTCCCTTTTGACCCAATTTTCTGCTGGAAGCCACAAGGTAAAAGCTGCCTACACACACACCCCCAGAATGAAAGTCTTTGGAGACTGTGGTACAAACAGCTGCCAAGCTAACGAGGTTAACAGCCTCCAAAGGCAGCAGGGTTCCAGGTCCCCGCTGAGTGACGCTGGTACTTACTGTCTCAAATTCTGAGCCTACGAGACCACTGAGGTATTCCTTATGCCGACCGTACAGCTGAAAACACGGAACAAGCGGATTAGAAGAAGTATCTTTTTGATTACATATGTTTTTACTTATTGCAAATATTGAAATGGATATAACTTAAAACCAATTTAAATTGTTGGCAGGCTTAGCACACAGGGGTTTTTTTATTGTTATGGTAGACAGAGAACATAAGAATCTAATAGAACAAAGATGATAACTGCTAACATTGCATGGAACTTCAGCTTCAGAGAAGACCCCATCAAAGGCCAATCTAAGGGAAAAAGAAGCTCTGAAGAATCAGATCTTAAATGGCATGTTAAAAACACTGGCATAAGCTATTCCAATGAAATAAACAGATGGGATATCAGTGTAGCGAAATCATGATTTCCTTGTTGAGCACAAAACCGATAAGGAAACGTACAAATGAAAAACTAAAACATTGAGTACCTTTATAAATTGCCACAGCCAAAAAGGCAATTCAGAAAGATCAAGACATCAAATGAGATCCAAATACCCTGGGACATTACATTCAGTAAGTATACAGGCAGCAAGAGGAAGACCAAGGAAAGAGTTTGCCCACTGCTCAAAAGGGAATGAAAACCATTGGCAGGTGACGCTAGAAAGGCATGAATTTAGGTGGTTTCTTGCATCAGTTCTCACTACATAGATCACTACATAGATCAGACGCCAACACAACTAATACCAGACAAGGCCTCTACCCAGAGTAAGGAATGAAGCGGTTGAGGAGTATTTGTTGGAATTCTCAGATTGCTGAGCATGATGAGACTCACTGCCAGTGACATTCATTTTGTCAACTTTAGGTCTCTACCGCACTAACAATTACATCTACGTGACGGTCTGAGCTCCCTCTGTCAAATCAGGAGAAGTGGTCAACATGATCAGTGGAAGCCGGTCCTTACATCTCTGAACACGTGCTGCTCGCGTTCCTCCTCCTCTGGCTGCACTTGGACAGACGCATTCTCAATGGTGTATTTCCACACCTCTCGCTTCTCTCCATTCAGCTCGATCCTGTAGAGCCCCAAAACAGATGGGCAGAACTCCCCCATTACGCAGAGAACAGGCACAGGCAGCAACAGCATCAACTGTGCCATCCTGATGGAGCAGTCCCTCCTCAACCAGGCCTGTGCAGTAACGCAAAGGCATTAATGGCTCTCTCCTCATTCCCAAGTGCCTGCCAGCACCAACAACTCGAAAAGGGAGACTTGCTTGTGTCCAGCACATGCATAAGCTGTATTCAAAAGCCCCACTTCACTGGCACCAAAGCCCCACACATCACACATGCAGTGATACCAAGCACAAGTACACCATAATCTTGTCTTAGAAATCTCTGTTATAGAACTAAAAAATATTCCTCAATTTAAGTGCTGACCCACTGCCTGAAGGGTGACCAGGAAACGGCCATTTCAGCCCTCTGTATCAATCCCACAAGAGGTACCAGCCCTGTCCCACTCACCGGTAGGCTCCTTTGGTGCTGGTAAAGTCAGGCTTCACTGTGATGACCCCATTGCCGTCCACCTTGATTGTGCAAAGAACATGTTCACACTCCCTGTGACCAAGCCTAATGGAAGACATCAAAAACCACAGTCTAAATAGAGAACAAAGACACTCTCTCGCTCTGGAACAGCAGAGCTGGTAAAGGCCCATGGGGGTACAGAAGGGAACAAACACACCCATACTTTCCTACATTAACTTAAGAAGCCTCTTGGAGGGATACACTCAGTTACCTCCCAACTGAGGAAAGAGGCAAAAAGAAATAGCAGCCTGAGTTACTGAGCTCTTCGAATTCTCTCCCCTTAAATAATGAAAGAACAGGAGATTTGAGTAAGGAGGGAAGATGGGTTTCCTTCTGGGAAATTAAGATCACTTCAGGATTTTACTTACTTCCCATAAGGTCCCAAGTCCCCCATGATGTACATGGTCTGGACAGGAGTGTTAATCACATGATTGTTCTTTATAAATTCTTCTGAGGGTTCCCAGGTGATGATTTTAGACTTCAGAGAACTTGCTTCTCTGTCAACAACAGAACAGCACAAGTCACAGCTCACCTCAGCAGCCCAGCACAGGCAGCACCAAACCACCCATGACAAAGAGTCAAACTGCCACATTCCAAGTGTGATACAGCTCAAGCCACCAACTTCCACGGACCAGGCTGCTCCGCAGCTGGGGCATCAGCACCAGGAAACCTTCATTAGAAAGCTCCAAGCCCCAGTTTGCACTCACATTGGCCTACGGTCTTGTCTTCTTCTCCTCACATTGGCCATCCTCTCTGCCAGATACGATGGCACCTCATGATCTGAATCAGTTACCTTCTGGCAGTGCTGCAAGAAAGAAACCAACAGGAACTAGCTTAATTATAACAGGACATCTTTCCCAAACATAGCTGCACTCTTGGAGGTGAGAACAGGTACGTATGCACCCATATGCAAGGACTAACTCCTAAAAGACTGTAGATTTCATTCGCTGTTCTTGTGGCAAAGTACAGCTAAACTCTAACCAGCAAGTTACCTACAGAGCAACGCTACAAAGCCAAGTCCCTCCAAGCTGCCCCTGACTATTGTTCTGAAACAGAGAGATCTCATCCCAGGTCTGGGGCATCAGGTGAAGCTGCTGTGCAGAAGCAGTATGATCTCCCACATATAACTAGCTTGCTTCTGCATGGCTGAGAACTGGCAAAGGTTCCTTCTGCAGCAGGCCTGGTGGTTTTGACAGTCACTGCTGTATAGATTATGTGTAACTGAGAGCTGGTACCTCCTCCAGGTTGGTGAATCGGTCATGATCAGTGTAGGTGAAGATACGATAGTTCTTCCGACCTCCAGCCTTCTCCAGTTTCAGGATCTCCTCATGGTACTGCCGGTCCAGGGGAGTCTGGCAGGCTGACTCATTTTGGTACAGATCTACCTCAAACTGAAAGCACCACAGGTAGAGTGCAAAAGCTGCTTTTCACCAGCATTGTCACGGCCACAAACACTTTTCAGCTGAGACTTCCAAAGCCACCACAGAGAGAGACAAGATCCTTTGGGAACGCCAGCAAACCTGAGCTCCAGACCGGCTCCAACACTGCTCAGGCATGTGGCGGCCAACAGCACCCACCGAGGTACACCTGGAGGGGCTCGGGCACAGCACCTCACCCCGAAGCAGGAGAACCCACAGGGAA
>NW_009610861.1:0-11544 GCF_000690535.1 Cariama cristata
CTCCGCAGCAGAACCACCTGCAAAGGACAGGGCTCTGGCAGCACAGGTGCAGCTCTTGCAGCTATTTAGGAAAGCTGGGGCAGGCCACTGCCCCTGCACAGCTGAGTCTTAAGAGCGCAGAGGAGCAGGCACACCATCTGCAATTGTCTGCTCTGTTCAGCTCTGCTGATTTGTTTATTACTATTATTGCACTGTGCAAGCACAGTTCACTTGCATGTTATATTACATAGTTAACCTTTGTTATGTTGGTAACCCTGTCATTCTCTCCCCAGGGCAGTTGCGAGCTTGGGGAGAAGGGCTTTATTTTAGGATAGTCAGTTGTTTGGTTTTTTTTTCCCTGACAATTTTTGTTTGGTTTGGTTTGATTTGGTTTTGTTTACTGACCTTCAGTTTTAAACTAAAAGTCATATTTATCTGCTCTACTATGCATCTGTGAGTTCTAATCCTGCAACAAAACCTGACCACAGTTGCCCCGCTCCAGGTTGCTCACCTAGCATACAGAACAGGAGAAAAGCAAGAGTGCAAAGGAGCAATGCATTTCTCATCAAAAGACTAGATCAAAAAATGTTCTTTGCCATGGAGAGCAGTGTGGTGAACATTGTGGTGGTCCCTTGTCCTTGGTTAGTTTGTGCCACAGCCAGCCCTTACAAGTTTTGTCTCCCCGCCCCCGGCAGGCTATACCCTTTCTTCAGAGAGATCCATTGCATCAGAGCAGCAAAACTGAGTGGAAAGGAATTTCTACAGGAGGCTGAAATAAGAAGCAGAGCACACATGTTCATGCTCAGTTTCTTAGAAAATATACTATGTTAGTTGGAGTTTTCTGCTGGTTTCATGCCTGCAATTTCATTTCTGTAATTAGTGAGAGATGGCAGTCATCAGAATCATAGTCTGTCATGAAAGAAGAGATTCTCTGGCCAACAAGTGCTGTCAGAAAAAACTACCTGTGCCTAGTAGGACATCTCAGTGTATTGTCAGTGAGGGATAGTGACAGCACTCCTGTCCTGCAAACCAGCTCAGCCCATCGTGATTACAACATTGCAATGAAGAAATCTGTACGCTGACTATAAAGTCTTTAAATATAAAGCACTAAATAGCTTTGAAACTAAAACGAGTGGCATCTGCCAGTAGTATGGTTTCTCCTACTGATCTTGCAGAGAGCATTTAAGCAAGATATACTGTCTAGAGAACTAGGAATATACCTGGTCATCATTACTGATGGAAGGAACGTTGCAAAATTATCAGAGCATAAACATTTTTTATTATGGGAGAAAAAAAAAAAAAAGAAGTATCAGGCAAGTATCAGTCAAAAATCAGGCTCTTTCATTGTGTTTAAGGTTCTTCAGAAAAAAAGGAGCAGACTTTCCAACGCAGGCTGGAAAGAGTCTGCTGAAGGTTATGCAGAGGAGCCATCTGCACCATGTTCTGGTTTAACCAACGTCTCCATGGACAGGGGTCTCTGTTACATAATTAGGACATTTAGTTTGGGATTGGGGTGTTTACCCTGTTCCGGTCACCTTCTCCTTCATGGAGATGGCTTTTCTCCTTTATATGGCTGTAATTAGAGTATCGCTTTGCCTACGTGCAACACCCCTCAATAAAGACTCTAGGGACAGACTTTCAGCTGGTGTCCACGGTGTCAGCTCTATGTGTCGAACAGGGGATGGAGCAGAAAAGACTCATGAAGAGCTGTTGGAAACCACTGGTGGCAGTACTGCTAATATGACATGTGAAAAAGTCATACGAAAAGTCATATGGAAGCCCTTAAACACTGTTTGTTCTTCAACAGCTAGCTCTCGAACTTTCAGGATCATGCCAGGGTTGTGTTTCCAATTCATTTTTTCACGAGCCTGAGAGCTAACTACTTGCTTTTAAAAAGAAATGGAAGCTTGAAATTGTCTCATATTCAAATGACCTCTAGAACCAGGGATTTAAAAACAAACTGAATTATCATTAAAAAAACCTAATATCTGTGCTGTTGGTAGCACTGCAAAAATGGTGATGGAGGCATTAATGCCCCACTGAGCCCTACACCTTTGTTCTTCTGTAATAGATTATGTTCGTAGTAAACTCAAGTCAGTAGTAAATCCAGTTTGTAGTGTACACCAGGGAGGAAAATCTTTACATTTACAAAGTGCTGAACCAGCTGTCTATCAAAAAAGGCACAAGAAAGGGTCATACCAGAAACTTTCATCTGCTGTCATGAATGTTTAAAGCTAGTATCTCTGTCAAATGCTACATACTGCAAATTTACTCTTAAGATCACCATTAAAATTCTTGAAAACACCGCAAAATAGTGCGTCTCTTGCAGACTCACATATTACGATGTTTTTGTCTCAAGCCCGGTCCTTACCTCATGACTCACTCAAGCAAAGCATCTATTGAAGTAAATGGGAATTTGGCAGGAAAAAAGAGAGAGATGGGCCAAAATCAAAACAGGGATAGAAACACTCTGGTCTTTTAAGGCAATTTGGTTCCTTATGTGGGCCCAAAGTTTGCTGTTCAGAGCTTAATTCTCATGTGAGATTACTGAAGGACTTCTGATGGGCCTTCACCGGCGGTGTCCTGGCTAAGTAGGCTTTAGCAAACACCATCTGTAGCTGTTCCTTGTGCATACCAGGTTCCCAAGGTACACAATAAAGTGCTATTTTTGTGTGACTATTCAGTTCCTCCTTTGCCCCCTGCATTCCTTGGTTTTCCCTCTCAAGGAACTGTTGCGTTAGATGTTTCTTCCATCTTAACTACTTTAATCTTCCTCCCTTTGGTTTGCTGCGGAGCAGCGTGTCTGACTGAGTCGGTGCTTGCGTGGGTTTTTCTCTCAGTGGTTGGTGTTCCTGCGTGTTCTCCAAGTCTCTCTCTCTCTCTCTCTCTCTCCTCCTCCCTTTTAAGTAGTGAAATCCTTTATCTGTCCCCTCCTGACCTCCCTGCATGTCTGGCTTCTGGGCATCTGCTTTACTTTTGTTCTCTGTTCTCCGGTAGCTGTCCGTGTTTCATCCAGCCGTGGTGGCTCATCATCATTTGATCTACCTCTCCCTGTTCCCATGGGGGCTTCTGGGACCCCCACATCCCCAGCACAAGGGGTACAGGCTCTGGAGCTGGCTATTCCCTGAATTTCAACTCATAAACTCACGGTATTCTGCCAGTCAGGAGCCTGGGACTCCTTAAATATTTGGGATCCCTTCTATCCTTCCTGCTCTTCTTGTCAATACAGTATGGAAGCACACAGACCATTTCTAGCTCTGTTATTGGAAAATTATATACATGATGCAAATCATCACATTATATCCTCTGCAAATACACTTTCTTTCAACATATTTAATGAAACAGAGTCTTTAAGAGTATTTGTCTGTAATTAAGACAGAACACATTTTCACTGAGGGTAAATTAGTAAAGGTAAATTAAAGAATATGAAAATGTTTCTCTTTCATTCTTTGCATGCACATACATGCACACACACAAACACACTTAGGAAAAATGCCTATCTCCCATACATAACCAAACCAGCGTTCTGGCTTCTGTGCCCCCTCTTCTGGCTGGCCTTTATGCATCTGTATTAACAAAAGGTACTTTTAAAAAAGTTATATTGGAATTATTGACAATGCTGGCACATTAACAAAATTAGCCACACTATTAAAACTAATGCAAAGGATACGTAACTTTACCAATCCTGCAGAATTGTAATTTCAGAATTATTTGCTCTGAACATGTATTCAGATTCAAAATATTTTTTAAATGTGAAGATAAGAGACATCCAAAGCTGACAGAGCACTGTAAAAATTCCTAAAAAAAGGAGCATCTTCAAAACACAGATGTGTGTGGATGGGACGGTGTATTAATTCCTTTGTAATTTCCAATTTGCTGCTGTAAAAACTTCCTCATTTTTGTATTTTTCCCCATCAAAAACAAATTACGAAAACTTATTTATCACTGTCTGTATACTATATAGATACTAGTACACACATATGTCCATATTTTGAGCTTATGCATTGAAACTTTTAAGGAAAAATGTGATTTCAAAAATAAATTACGAAAAACTCCAGAAAGATATAATTAAATCTTTGATACAAGCAGAGGTATATACAGAGGAAAAGAGATGAAGACATAAAACTTAGATAACAATTCTGTTACAGCCATGCTCAGCATCTGGAAGACTTATACCGAAACCTGCACTGGTCTCACTGATATTGGTGGGACTGGGCTTTACTGGCCAGCAGCTTTCAGCAAAGCCATTCAAGGCACATCCCAAGCCCGAGGACCCACCAGTTCCAGTACAGGTTTGGAAAGGGACCAGAGCTGACCCAGCTCTGGGGCTGAGAAGCCTGGTGAGTAACATCTCTAGATCTTCAAAGCTATAAGAAGTCAAGGTGGAACAGTTTGAGAGGAAAAAAAAAAAAAAAAGAGCAGATTGTCCCACTCACCAAGTAGTTTTTATTAATTAGTAAAAGAGAAGTTATATATTGTTCAAATAGCTTCATTCAAGAAGTTACGTGTAAAGAACTAAAGGTATCTGTATTAAAAAAGATATAAAAATAGGGTGCTGATCTGCAGCTTTATCACTTCAAAAACAGCAGAAAGAACTAGAATGGAAAGAGGAAGCCGAGGGGCTCGAAAAGAAAATGAGCAGCAAAGATCCAAGCTCCCCAAACTCCTCTTGTTCATGCCTCCATGTGAGACTGACCTCAGACAAGGCTCATGGCCGTGGCATTATTCTCAGTGAATATTTTCCACGTGACTAGGTATCCGGGACTACATCACTGCAAGACAAAGCCACTTCTTTGTATTGACAATGCGAATTAAAGCAATGACATTGCGCTCTTTAAAATAATCAATACCTGGGCTAATTTCTGCTAAACTCCATCTAAAGTCTCTCACGGTTCCTGCAAGCAGGACCCCCTGCACTCACCCTCCTGCGTGCGAGGCTTAGCTTATCACCAGTCTTGTATTATTTCAGACCCCTTGGCTGTTGATGCATGCAAACAATACAAGAATAAAAATGTTTTATCTGGCCGGGAGAGGCTCGCCAAGCCTGTCAGGTCCTCCTCTCCTCAAAGCCCCCTTGCCTGCACAGAAAATGCCCTGGCCAAAGTCTTCAACAAACCGGCGCTCCAGGGCCAATCTGGGATGTTAGCATTTTTCTGGCATGATAAATCACCCTCAGAAGCCCTTGTCTGAAGCCCGTAAAGCCAATGCAGTTTTATATTGAATTAAACCAGATTCATCTTAAGCCTAAAGAAGAACATTTTCTTTTAAAAAATGACTGTTACGTGAGTGCATCCTCTGGTGAAGGCTGTTTGCCCTGTTAGGCACCAACGGAGAGGGAAGGGAAGGAAATGGCAGCCTCTGGAAAACACAAAGTCATGCCTAATTTTACAGTTTCCAAAGACTCTACTTAAAAGCTCCCTGTGTGTGAGGCAAAGCCAGGCCCTTCAGCTCCTTCAAGATGCTAATTTCACTTTGAGATACCAATTTCACTTTGAGATAACCAAAACTTCGGGTTTTAGCATGTACTTACATTCTCAAAACATTGATAGGGAGATGACCGGTGGGACTCCATACCAAAGTCTTTCTCAAGCTTTTATCACGTTTGGACATTGTCGTTTTTCAAGTCAGAACCGCCAGGACTGCTGACACAACCCGTCTCTCCTAACCAAAATGGTATGAACGTTTCTGCTGGCCCTGATACCATCACTGGTACAAAAGATACCGCCGTCACAACGTATCTTATCTTCCATAGCAGGGTGTTTACAGACCCTCCACTTGCCTTATTGTATTAGCACATGCCAATCTGCAAGACAGCTCCCTAAAAGAGACCATGCTCTCCAACACTTCATTTAGGTGTCAGCATTTAGTTTCTGTGCTCATTCTGGTCTTTTTTGCTTCTCCTGTTGATTCCTGTTGTTACAGCAGGCAGTATATAAATCCAGTTCTCCTGTGAATTCATTAGTCCCTTACTGCCAGGAGAAAGATAAGGATAATCTCCCCATTCTCCCTTTATAGCAGCAGATATGACTCCAAATACAATGAGGGGGTAGGTATATTATACAGTAAGATCATATTTTTTTTATACATTAACTTTATAAAACAAGTTTAGAGGAACTTTTGCATTTGTACTTTCTTCCTTGCAATTTCAGAGCTGTATTTATTATCTGTAAAGAAAACATAAAAGCAGTATCATACGACTAATGTTGCAATCAGTTTTCTTTTGAGTCCTCAATAGGTGCCAAAGCATATTTAATGTATTCGTTTAAAATGCACAATCAATGCTTTCTTCAAAATACCTTTCTTCATATGGACGTGGCTTTGTAAACTGACTAGATCAAGGTCTCAGTTCTTCATACAGTCAACACTATCTGGCCCAGATTTTTGGCATGAACATTGAGACACAGTAAAATTGTATATTATCACTCATTTCCATGGTTGTCATCCCAGCATTCACAGTCATGGCAGAACCAGGCAGTTGTGACTTTGTTTTTACATTGATTCAGTGCTGGCTGAAAAAAAGGATGTATTCGAATTAGATTCCAGGTTTTAATCTACCGAAGCATGTGCCTACGTGATGTCCTGAACCAAGATGTCAACCAGAGGCCAGGCCTAAACTGCCAACATCAGCCTTGGTGCACACGCAGTTCCTTTGGAGACCTCTTATCCAAGCACTCACTGTCTCTGAACCTTATTAGCACATGAAATGCAAAAAATAGGAACAGTGTCGTGCAAACTCCGACCGCTTGTACATGTGAAGTAGAAGGCTGTGTACATCTCAAAAGCTAATGGTTACTTAGAAAAGTCAAAACCAAACAAAAAAACCCCCAAAAAACCCCCCACGCTGGCTAGATACAGACATGGGTTGAAAGATATAAGACTGCAGATATTAAAGGACTTCTAGATATGCCGCATGTCCTAACTTAACCTACTATACATGACTGAACTTCTTCCTGGAACAGGAAAACTATGCTATTGCTCTTTCCTCTGTACTGTAGCATTTGGACTCGTGGAACTGCCCAACAGTGACTTATTTCTTCTGTTTGCCAGCAGTTGCTCCAGAAGAGTGCTTGAGCAGAAAAAAGGGTCAGCACTACGTGTCTGAGAGGCAGGCTGGTGTCCCTTTATGTAATAAGCCTGTACCACTCAATCCCAGACCACAAGTTTCTGCAGCAGGCAGATTTTTCATAATTAAATCCTGATGAGGAACAGAACCTTTAAAAGGGTTTGTGCTGGTCAGTGCTGTTGCTTTGCAGGACAAGCAGACGATCGTGGAGTACGACAACAAGGGTCTAGTTGTGTGCAATCCATGAATCTGACTTTTACTGAGACCCAATTTTCCTGATCCTCCATTTTAGGTTCAAGCTGTAGATGTCATTTTAGGTCTTTTGAGGGCTGGCAAAAGACAGAAAGGCTGGTTTAGTCGTTTCCCTTCCTTCTTAGGGGTTTTATAGGGGTTTTCATCACCATGAAATCTGAGTGCCTATTTCCTTTTTGATTTTCAGAGGAAGTGGGGGGGTATGTGGATAATTCTGGTGGAAAGTTTGATGGAGTCCCTGCCAGCATAAGGACTTCCTAGAGGAAGGAGCTGGCAGGAGATGAGGATTGACGGTGTGTTCAAAGAGGAATGTTTGGTAGGAAACTAGAGGCCAGCTGGAAGCCACAGCCAATGCTGTAATTAGAGCCCATCCTGAGCAGCAGCAGTGGATCACGCTTAGGACCACAAATGAAGGCCCTGTCAACATGGCAGAGATGACACTTCCTGGCACTGACCGCTTATGTTAGGTGACATTGTGATCCTTTTTGCACACCAGTCTGCACATGAAGGGGGTAGTTTTACACCGAATGACTCACAGCCCACTCTTGCCAGCTAATTGCACCTTTGGCGTCTGAGTCAGGAGGAGGACTTGGTATGAGAGCAGTCCCCAAGAGTTTAGGAGGGAGGGTACTACTAGGTTGTCAGACACAGACCTTTGGTAGGCAACTGCCTTTTACCTTCCCCTTACATTCACTGAGCTTAATTTACCAGGTTTTTGTCACCTTTGCTGTTCTAATTATTCATTACCTCATTCCTCTGTCAATTAGAAACTTTGAATAACCAAGTTACAGGCATTCATTATCAGTTCATATTTATTTCTTCTCGACTAAGTAATGTATTCTAGACTAAATTTCTTTTCTGATGTTTTCCTTCTGACAAATTCACAGACGGCAAACATATCCCACCTCAGAGAGAAGGATTTAAAAGGATTTCCTTTGGGAGAAGAGTGGTTTTTCTCCTCTTTCTGAAAAGATCGACACTGCCATGAAGGCGCAGCTTGCTTGTCCTCCTGATGTGATAGAAATGAGCATTGCCATGACACCTTTGACATTCCAGTAGAGCTACCCCAAGGCTGAGCAAGCATTTCAGGCCATTCTGAGGGCTTGCCGGTGAGCAGACAGGTCACCGCTGCTGTTCTGCACCCAGGGCTTGGTGAACATCAATCTGAGGGACCTTAGGTAAGCACAGTGTCTGGCCAAGGAGAGGGAGGGCTGAAACGAAGCGTATGCAGCTTTTGGAGACAGAAGACAAAGCAAGGACGAGTCTACATGGGGTGTGTTTTACTTACGAGTCTGAACTACGTGAATGAGAGGAGTATTTAGCCTCCTTTTTGGGAGCAAGGAGGAAGAACAAGCTGTGGTAAGATGATGCTGAGTAAAAAAAATTCTGGATTTAGCAGGACTGGATCCTGATGGTGGTTCTCACGGGCCAGGGCTGACCAGCACACATTGCTTGTCTTTCTCTTAACCACAAGTCAGTTGAGCATGTTAATTTGAGATTGAGGGGTTTAAAGTCGGTATTAATTAGAGCACAGCATCATATCCCTTGGACTGCATGGAAGTTGATGTGACAACAGACCTAGGCCTTATCTCTTGGCACTAACAATCTTTGGTGCTATTATATTATGAAGTACACAACAACAATGAACCCATAGCAACAACAGCATAAAAACCAGATCTGTTAACCACAAAGCACAAGCAAGAAGGCTGTTTTTTTTTTAACATTTCTAATTTGTTTTCGGTCTGGTTCCTAAGGAAACAAGACATGTGAACTGCTGTCTACCTGCCTGCCCATCAGTTTTCCTCATCATCAGTGCTGCTACCTGCAATGCCTTTTGAACTTTAATCACTTTCAGACAAATGTAGTGAAGGAGGTCTCAAAGCTGCCTACATTTAGTGTAAATCTGTTAAGGAGATAGAGAAGTCACCACATTAATGCTGCTAGTGATGGAAAGGCAGTCATCGCCATTTGGTTTGTTTGCTCCGAAGGGATTTAGGAGAAACAGTTGGCCAATTAGCACTAATGTAGCTGGCTGCCTAAATAGCAATTTCTGCATGGCTTCTGAAAAAGCCACAAAACCCACTGCTTTCTGCTCAACTGCTGGGTTAAGTAAAGATAGAAGACCTGTAAAGGAGCAGAAGGTAATGGAGAGTTGGCCTGAGGGAGCTGTTAGTGATACAGGGGTGGTGGGGACACAAAAAGATGCTGCTCATACTGTTTTGGGAAGTGGGAATGCATGTAGGAAAATACGACACAAGTCTATAGGGAGGGTACAGCAGAAACCCAGAAAATAACCCACTAGGATAGACAATTTCTCTCCTCCAGCTGCTTCAGATTCATTCCCTTGCAGAATTCCAGCAAAATCCTCCTTGCTATGGACCACAGCCTCATCACTGCAGCTAGTAACAGCATTTGTTGAAAAAACCTGTCGAGATTTGACTGCATATTTCATTTTCCATCTTGTATGCACTTTGGAAGCTTTTGAAAAGCACCAGCCTTATATATTAGATATTGGCTGGAGTTCAAAACCCAGGAGCAGTTTAGACCCTTTGGGGTTTCTGTTTCCCCATCCCCCACCCCGCTCTCTCGGAGTCACATAGTGAAAATAAACTGTATCTGTCACACCAGTGTATGTTACTCACTTCGTTATAAAAGTTAGGCTTTCCTTCTGCTCAGTCAAGAGGATTGTTAATAATTAAATACACATATAAATATATAAAGACCTATAAATACTAAGATAGATTTATATAAATATTAAGATATGTTGGGTGTTGTGTTTTTTTTTAAGAGCCCCCCTCTGCATGGCTCTGAATGGTTTCAGGAGGAGCTAACTGGTTTGAACACATTGTCCACACATGAGTGAAGTTTGGTTTGACACAGGACAGCTTGAACCAACGACTGAAACACCAAGTGTGTCAGTGCCAGCTTCCTCAAGGGTACAATCTCTGAACGGAGGACAGCAACGGCTGGTGAGTTTTGCCTCCAGAAGACCCCAGCCACAGCCTCTGAGTATTTCTGGAGATAAAACACAAATGGTAGGAGATGCCAAGGAGTAGGAAACAAATATACAACGCCCCTACCTATTTCTGCCTCCCGAGAGCCTTTGCTTTTTCTCACTGATGGGTGTACCACATGATTTCGAGGCAGTTATAAAAACAACAGAGTCTAATTGTGATTTTTGGGCATTCATTTTACAGGCGTGCATTACATCCAAGGGGAACAGTCCCTGGAGATAGGCAGCCTTCTAATGCTCTATTAACATAACCTAGTGCTTTATGCACAGGACAGAAGCAGCCTGGAGCATATTTCATTATCAGATCCTTTTGCAAATATTGAATAACCAGTTGTCACGACACTCTTGAAGCTACTAGGTGAATACAATCAACTTTTCTTTACAAATGCAGTTACTGAGACTAAGTAATCAGGATTTTTCCAAGCCTCAAGAAGACAGTGTTGCAAAGTGTTACCTAAATTCCAGACTACTTATAAATAAAGACCACCAAGATTTGTGTGCAATTTGGGATCACACAGTAGATTTCTGAGAAAGGGTTTTGCCACATCACTGACAGGGAAGGTCTTTCCCACATGTATCATTTATAGAATCATAGAATCATAGAATCATTATGGTTGGAAGAGACCTCAAAGATCATCAAGTCCAACCTTCTAGCCAACACCACCATGCCCACTAAACCATGTCTCGAAGAGCCACATCTAAGCATTTTTTGAACACCTCCAGGGATGGTGACTCCACCACCTCGCTGGGGAGCCTGTTCCAATGCTTAATGACTCTTACAGTGAAGAAGTTCTTCCTAATATCCAACCTGAACCTCCCCTGGTACAACTTGAGACCGTTTCCTCTTGTCCTATCGCTAGTTACCAGAGAGAAGAGACCAACCCCCGCCTCGCTACACCCTCCTTTCAGGTAGTTGTAGAGGGCGATCAGATCTCCCGTCAGCCTCCTCTTCTCCAGACTAAACAACCCCAGCTCCCTCAGCCGCTCCTCGTAAGGCTTTTTCTCCAGACCCTTCACCAGCTTTGTTGCCCTTCTCTGGACACGCTCCAGCAGCTCAATGTCCTTCTTGTAGTGAGGGGCCCAAAACTGGACACAGGATTCAAGGTGCGGCCTCACCAGCGCGGAGTACAAAGGGATGATCACTTCCCTAGTCCTGCTGGCCACACTGTTTCTCATACAGGCCAGGATGATGTTGCCCTTCTTGACCGCCTGGGTACACTGCCGGCTCATGTTCAGC
>NW_009610862.1:0-1080 GCF_000690535.1 Cariama cristata
TTCTCCCAGGCAACCAGTGATAGGACAAGCAGGTATAGTCAGAAACTGCGCCCAGGGAAGTTCAGGCTAGAAATGAGGAAGCATTTCTTCACAGAAAGGGTCACTGGGCATTGGGATGGGCTGTCCTGGGAGGTGGTGGAGTCACCATCCCTGGAGGTGTTTAAGAAAAGACTAGACGTGGCACTTAGTGCCATGGCCTAATTGACATGGTGGTGTTAGGGCAAAGGTTGGACTCGATGATCCCAGAGGTCTGTTCCAACCAAATCGATTCTGTGATTCTGTAAAGGACTCAGGAAGACTCAAGAGTCATTGACTTTGAAGAGTCAGATCAATAACTATCCCCTTGAACCACCCTCAGACTCAGAAGCAGTGAGGAAGGTCCAAGCATCTCTGGCGTCTGCTGCTCAGCATGGCTGTGCAGAAACATGCCAGGGCAGGCAGTTGGTAACAGACTGCAAGGAGGAAGACCAGTGGCACAGATGTGGTTCTCTGCTCTCAGAGGTTCCTTGAACTCAGGGAGGGAACTTCCTTTCCTCCTCCTGCTCTGCATGCTCAGAAGACCTGGAACTGCTGAGGGAATGGGGGCTGGGAAAGCTCAGCACCACAACAGAGGGAGGGTGTATGGACTGGGGGCCTTGGAGGAAGCCACCAGGACTGAAACAGCAACCCTACCGGTAAAATTAAAATTATTTGTTATTCCCTAAAGTCCATTTCTGAAGAGGGCAGACGAGAAGAACAGAGCATCGAGGGCTGCTTTCCCCAGCTTGCTGCCAAAGGCAGGGGAGCAGTGGAGCCCCGCAGCAAGCTAAGCCTCAAAAAGCGGGGTTCCCAAAGTCAGTACAGAGTAACCCCACCAGCTTTCCTTCCGGCAGTAGGTAAGAAGCCTCTCACATGGGTAACAGAAACAAGGCAGGTCAATGACAGAGCTGAAACGGTCCCAGCCCTGCCCTAGTTGCAGGCTGGACCTCAGTCCACAAGCCCAGGTCCCTAAGGATCAGAGCTCTACGGCTGGGGTGACGGGAGGGTTCTGCTGTTCCCACACATCCTGGCCACCCCAGGGTCCATGGAAAGGGAAGCTTT
>NW_009610862.1:1114-2176 GCF_000690535.1 Cariama cristata
TGAGGCCAGCAGCTGCTGCAGATGAGGCAAAGGCAGGTACTGTCTCCTCTGCAAGAGACACTGTGGCAGCAGTGTCCCATTTTGATCCAAACCCTGTACAAACCTCCCTGCCTACCCAGCTGCCCTCAGCACAGGCAGAGCTGCCAGGAGGCTGCCGATCCCAGCCTGCCACGATGCCCAAACGGGCAGATGGGCTGTGCAGCAGGAGCTGCATGCTGGGACATGTAGTCCCTGCCACGGCCTCGCCACTCACTCACAGCAAGACCCACACAATGCGAATTGCTGCTGTGAAATGAGGCGGTGATGAGGCTTTGCAGGATGACTTAATTCTCCTGGTCCTCAAACCCTTTCTAAAGCAGAGCCCAGCCAAAAGTAACTCTGTCACATTGGGAGTTTTCTCTTGTTTCACCTGCCAGACCTTGTTCACCTTCTGCATGTGTTACCAAGTTTGCCGAGGCTTCCTTTTGTGTAAGGGTTCAGTCCTGCTACATTCTCCACGAGGTCCCCACTTCCCCTCTCTGCTAAAGCTAACAGACACAATTGAGGCAGAGGACAGGTTTGTAACTGGATCTTTGCTTATGTGATGCTTTTTGAAAAGGCACTGAGTGGAAGTGACTTTTAAAATACCCTAAGATGCAGCATGGCATTCCTCTACCCTACACTTCCCACAGCAGTTGCAAACTCTACACTCCTTCCTTAAAAAATAAAAGGAGTTTGGAAACGCCAGAGATAAGTCTGTGCCCCCTGTACGCATTACCTGAAGGATCATGCTCACAGGTGGGCTGCGAGCAAGCCCACCACTCCAGTTCCCATCACGCAGCCATCCCCTCTGTCTTCCCTAACGCACAGCAGCTTTTTAAACCTAACATCTGGGACCGCCGAGAGTACGCTGCGCACCGCCTGTGTGGTTTCTGTAGAAATCAGGTGCCTCAGCTACAGGAAGACGCTCGAGAACCCCAGCAGGTCTGTAGCCGCTGATTTTGGGTGGGTAAATGTCCCCCTCGATGGGTCCTTCCGCCCGTGGCGGCTGTCACCAGAGGGCAGCAGGCCTCTCGCCGCCGA
>NW_009610863.1:0-340 GCF_000690535.1 Cariama cristata
CCGGGGACCCTCCTCTTTTGGGGATGCCGGGACCCCTCAGACGAGCGATCCCTGCCCCGGCCAGGAGCAGAGGGACTGCGACTGCAGCCCTGGGCAGAGGGACCTGCCACCGCCGTCTCCCCTGACTCCTCCTGGGGCTGCTCCTGTTCTGCAGGGATGGGTACTGCTGGGGGGCGGTCGGCACCCCCACGGAGGGCGGCCTCCGATGTGCTGAGTCGGCCTTCCCCGTCGGAACATGCAGGGCTGCTGGAGGAAGCCACGTGGGGGGTAGGCGTCCGCCCCCGGGAGGTGGTGAGGCTGGGGCTGGCTGCAGGGCTCTTGTCCTCACGCTGCGACGCAC
>NW_009610864.1:0-3163 GCF_000690535.1 Cariama cristata
ATTAGAATATAGAGAAAATATATATCTATATTTTTTCACCTTTCTGTTAACGATTTGCAGTCTTTTGAGTCTTATACTGAATCTTCTTTATCTGTTGGATGTTTTGCAGTCTCAAATGGATGCCTATTTATGTTTGCTAGTCCTTAGATTGGTAGCTTTTCATCTAATTCCTGTAAAATCAGTTCCAGTTTCATGGACTGGGCTGCAGTCTTTTATTTCCATTAAAGGCAACTATTGCAAATACATACAAACGCAAACGTATTCAGCCCTCACGTCTGTGTAGACACATGCATCTGTCATGGTTCTCCTAATCTGCCTTTTTCAGTTCATCCTTCATACTCCAAACACAACTAAATCTTTGAGTCAAACGACTTTTATTCTTCCTGGATGTAATTTACTTGGTCATTTCCTATATGTCATGAGCTTCCTTTTCATACCACCAAGATGAAATCAAATGCGTAGCTCTTTGTGTATCTCTAAGTCTTTTATATTGATTATATACAGATCACTTTGATTTGTTAGATGTGGAGAGACTTAAAATAACAACATTTTAAGCACTGCTTGGCTTTAGCACAGAGTACCTGTTACATGTCCGTGCGCCGGTCAGCGTTAAGACGTGCCAGAGGTGATAACAGACTGCATTTGTTGTTGTGTTACTGCACGAGGTGCTGTGTGTTGCATGTTTCCTTGGCAAAGCTGTGGTTGAGTGGCAGGAAGGAAAGCTTCCAATTTGTGTTGATTATAGCAATTGATAATAATAATAAATTGATTCTAATTATCATAGATGCAATCATTTCCCACCTGTAATGACAGAAGATGCTTAGATGCTTAGATTCTTAGAAAAAAATAGTAGAAGCCAAGTGGAAGAAAAATGGTTCGGTTGTTCATGTCTTACTGCCTGAAGCAAGGAGAGCTGGGAGGTGCCAGCTAGTGGCCAGGTATGTTAGGAGTATTTTGTGCTCACTCTTTACTCAAATGTCTATGGAAAAATATGTTCCCTTAAAATACACAATGTTTGAAATTCATGACTCCCTTAGAAAGAAAAATTAATAACATTTTGCTGTTTTTTATTTAAGTAGTTTCCGTAACTGGGGAAGAACTCTACTACATTTTTCCTTATCTCTTAGCATTATTTACAGCTCTTTGATACCATTTTGATCACCTTACCTTGAGCAAACCATTATTTTAAGCCTTAGTAATTCCCACAGAGCATGCTGCAGCAAATATAAAACCCTAGAGATTTTTACAATTTTTTTATGAAAAAGGGTGTGCAATTCAAACAGCTTTGCAGGTATTTTTAATTCCCCCAAAGCACAGGATAGATAAATATGCTGTTGATAGTTTTTTCAGATGATGGATTTCAGTAATAACCCGCCTCCCTGATTTTTTAACCTTTGCAACAGCAGTTACTAGTTATAAGAAGTGCGTATGTTGATACAATTACTCCAGATGCTCTGAATGCATCATTTTCAACAGAGATTAAAGTAAGAGAAATAGATATATAAATTTTAGCATTTGTATGAGGCTTATCTCTGTAACAGCTCCCCAACTTCGTACTTCCCCTGATGATCCTCTTTAGAGAACAGGTCCTGTCTTGTCCCATCAGGGACACGACGTCTTCTCTTCTCCTGCTACCTGCTTGCCTTGCATGCCTAGCAGAGAGCTGAAAAAATAAGGATTAATTGCTGGGCCTATTACAGCAGCTCAGTGCTCAGGTTGTCTCTTGTGCAGCTTGTGCAGATGGAGAAGGCAACACCAAACTCAAGGTGCCTGCTTTTCCCTGTGACGTGAGTTAAAATTTCGTGCTGGCCTGGGCTACCAGGGCTGCGTGGCAACAGATGCAGAAGGGACCGATCTGCTCTAAGGTATTGATACGGTTCCCTGTTCCACTGGGATTTGAGCCTCTCACCCTGCCAAACTGACAGGAACCTGTTTTACAGAGGTGGGAAGACGCTAATCCATAAAACATGTAGGGGTCCCTTAATTCCTGCTTGAAGTCACTTGGGAGTTAGTTCAGATCAAGGGGAAAGCGATTCCCCCCCCAAACTGTGGCAAACCAAGGAACCATAAATTCCCTTAATTCCATTACATGGGGCTATGACCTTGCATGAATGTGGCTGCTTGCTCCTCAGCTGTGGGTCTGCCAATCTAAAGAGCTGGGACGTTACACAGTTTTGCAGAGAATGAGTTCTGCTGAAGGAAATAGTCTCCAATTTACACTGGTTTCACATTGAGCAGAAAAATCCTGAGGTTTTTTTCCTCAAAATGTGGAGATGAGAAAGCACAGAAAAACCCAACAACCACCAAACCTAAATCTTTGGGATTTTAAAAACATTTCTCCCTATTTCTAAACTCTCAGGTGTCATTTATTTAACATTTTCAAATATTACTTTGCCATAGTAGAGAACTGGCAATTTAAAAGCAAACTGGCTCTCTGCTGAGAGTTTGTATTTTTATATAATTGCATAATTCTGTGAGCAAAGAGCTTAGGGCTTGCCTTATGGCCTTGCACAATTCTTTTCCCCTTATATCCCCTCCAAGGGCTGCAAAGCCCTGCTGGACTAAGCGTGCTGAAGATCTGCCGTGGTGTTAGCAGCCTTCATTAAAAACCGCAGTGCTGATATGTGTTACCATTTCTGCTGTTTTCTGGGCAGGCCGCTAAACTTCAGGCCCATTGATTTCGACTAGAAGGGTGCAGCACACCACCTACGTTCCCGTATTAAACCAGCTTGGCTACATCCCACTGCTGTAGGTTGCAATGATGTCTTTTCCTGTCTTAGGGCTTTTTGCTTCTGTTGACAGGCTGTAATTTAGGTTGGCATGCAATAATTCTGTCGCTGAGTCCTTTGGTGACAGAAAATTATTTTAAAAAGTAGTAAGAATCTTTACAAAATAACACAAAAAAGGGATTTATTACCATTTCATTGCTATGTTCTCAAAATCTTGCCCCTTCTCATCCATTCTGCTAAATTTGGACTTTGGCTTCTTGAGCAAGTGATGAACTTGGAAGGCACTGGGTTTCCTTTATGATGATGTTCTCACCCTGCAGATCTCAAGTGCTCAGAAACAGACTGAAAAATGATAGCTTTGGCATAGCAATCTTGGTTTGTTTTTCAGAATAATTGTTCTCTGTTTTTGGATCTTCTTTTATCTTCTTTTTTCT
>NW_009610865.1:0-377 GCF_000690535.1 Cariama cristata
ATGTGCACTTGCAGCCCGGAAAGCCAACCCTATGCTGGGCTGCATCAAAAGCAGCGTGGCCAGCAGGTTGAGGGAGGGGATTCTGGCCCTCTACTCCACCCTCGTGAGACTCTGTCTGGAGTACTGCCTTCAGCTCTGGGGTCCTCAGCACAGGAAAGACATGGATCTGTTGGAGTGAGTCCAGAGGAGGCCATGAAGATGATCCGAGGGCTGGAGCACCTCTCCTATAAGGACAGACTGGGGGAGTTGGGGTTGTTCAGCCTGGAGAAGAGGAGGCTTCGGGGAGACCTTATAGCAGCCTTCCAGTACCTAAAGAGGCCTACAAGAAAGCTGGTGAGGGACTTTTTACAAGGGCATAGAGTGATAGGACAAGGGTC
>NW_009610865.1:502-1514 GCF_000690535.1 Cariama cristata
TCAAGGCCAGGTGGGATGGGGCTTTGAGCAACCTGGTCTGGTGGAAGGTCTCCTTGCCCATGGCAGGGCGAGTTGGAACTAGGTGATCTTTAAGGTCCCTTCCAACCAAAACATTCTATGATTCTATGATATAATGCAAACAACATAGATGACATAATAAAGTAACAACAAAAGTGCTAACAGTTCCTTATGAAAAAACCAATAGAAATGCAACATAGACAGCAAATTAAGCAAACTGATTTTACAAAGCTTGATTCAGTAGCAGTCCTTCAGCCATTTTCTTACTACACTATTAATTTAATTGCACACTCATTGGAAGCCTAAGGGGAAAAAATTCCCATATCTTAGGAAAAATAATAATGTTGGTATAGTAGGGTCATTGGGTTTTGTTCAGTAGTTCACTTCAAAACAGAGAAGCTGTTTCCTCTTCTCTTCTTTCCACTACCAATTTCCCCATGGCATGAAGTGATTAGCAGATTGTCAACTATTTTCATGATGACAACTTACAAAAGAAAACCTTCAAGACTCCAAATAAGATGCTGAACATACCTTAGGAGATGAAATAATGAAGCAGAAATGTAAAAATACCATACTTAGGACATTTCCAAGACAGGGATCATAACCAAAAACTGTAGCTGTAACTGTCAAACAAATAATGGTTAAAAAAATAAACCCCCAAAAACCCCTGTTGCTATTGAAACATCAAATAAAAGAGACTGGTTCTAAGTTAATGCATGCAAGGGCAATAAAAGGAGTAAAAATGCAAACTACAAATGCAAGATCGAATAAAAAGATGGCATCTACGATCAGTAGCAAGCCTGATATGCCACGGCAGCCAAAGGAGAATCCAGGTAAGTTGGAATAGTGGCAGATTGTATCTAAGGTAATTAACATGGAACAGACTCTGACCAAATGTACCTCATACACCAAAACATAGGAAGAAAACACACAACGGTGCTGTAGGTGCTATTTTTAATGCAAAATGTCCTATCCTTCCGTCTCTTCAGGAATG
>NW_009610865.1:1545-2656 GCF_000690535.1 Cariama cristata
AATGCCCAAAGCAGAACTAGGAGTCCGATTCATTCTTTTTTCTTTACTTTTTGCCGTCTTTCCCTCCTTTAAGGGTCTAAGGGTTCACATTGTTTAGAAGTAATATATACCTGGACTCTTTATCTATATTTAATATTGCAGATAGTTCCGATGAAACCAGAAATACATCGATTTCTATTGCTGTATTTCCTGTTTCAACTCTAGAAAATGTAAAATTGATTCCTGTGAATTGTACTAGATTTGCCAAATGTGGAGAGGGAAATTCTCCATTTCTTCATACGATTAGCACCTGCTAAATAGCAGCAATTTAATTTAACCCATGTATCTTAATCCTGGCCCAGGGAGAACATTTCTAAGTTGACATCTATACCCAGTTTAATTTTAACAGTTTAATCTGTGAAGTCATTAAAAGTGCTAGTCAGAACAGGATTACAAGTGCCTGTAAATAAATTCAGTGTCTAAATACGGTGTCAAACACACACACTTCTTGCACCCTCCTGTTTCACATTTCCTAGAGCCCCCATTGACAGTACCATGAACATAGCTTAACTATTAATCTCTTCCTGCCTACAAGTGAGGAAATTATCTGACACTTCAGTTACCACTGCATCAGCCTTCTTTCTCTATATGATGCAGAAAACACAGATGTGGTTAGCAACACTATGCTGGATTTCCTCATATGAATATTTTCTTCTGAGATCAACTAAATCATTTCTCACAGACTGGTACATTTCATTCCTTAAAATGATTCCCACAGTGAATTGGGACAGCACACTGGATCAATACCTTCCAGTCTGACTCCTAGCAACAAAATCCTCCACTAGCAGAGAGATTCACTGTGCAACTGATCCATGCACTTGGATCATTACCTGTGGGAGGAAAATTTACATGTTGCCAGTGTGTAAAAACATCTAAATGCCATATGAGTATTTGTTTATGAATTGTTGTGAGATTCAAGAAAAAAAATATATATATATAGTTTCCCTGTTCAGGGAGATTCTTGCCATTAATTTCCAGAGTAAGAGATAAGACATAGTCCTTTATATATACAGTGTTTTCCCTTCCTGAAAGCATCTATTTGTGAACCTTTTTAAGCCTGTATTTAAGCCCT
>NW_009610865.1:2669-30085 GCF_000690535.1 Cariama cristata
TCCCTCCCATGCCTTTGTTTATCTGGTTATTTCAGATGAAGCAACTACTCTTCAGAAGCTCTATCAGGTAAATATTAATAAGTATATATTTTTTCCAATACCTAGACACAGTCCACTGTTGCTACTACTACATCTGAATTCACACTCAAAATACTGCAAGACATATTCCCAAATGTAAGAAAACAGAGTGCAATTTCTTCCAGTTTAAAATAGTAACAAATGAATTACAGTCTAAACAAAATACTAAATACCCTGTTACTGAAGCATAATCAAATTTAACAAATAAGTAGTATTTAATGGAACAACTGATCTACATGATCAGATTGGAAAGCATCACTGTATCTCCAGCTAAGCTTCAGGCCTGCATGACTCCATCAGCTCCTTAGGCTTCCCTCAGGCAAAGTTCAGACAATATTCACACATTAAGGGATGCTATTTCAGCACAGCAGCAAATACCAATCACAGTCTGTGGTATTATCCTCAAATCAAGCCATTCTCTTTATCATCAGTGGTACACAGTTTCTTCTTCAATATTAGAAATGTAAAGAAATAAATTTACAATTTTTTTTTAAAGTCGTAATCAGCATATAAATGAACATAGCAAGTATTGTGAATACAACAGAAATAGCCCCTCAAGAGTTTCCCTTTATACAAACTGATACCAGAAGTGTTCTGTATAGCATTCAGTTCATGTCTTTCTATTTTGCCAGAGGGAAGGTGAGAAAAGGAGGGAAGATTGTGCTTACAAACTTCTGACTTTCAACAGGAAAGTCATGATGACTGACGTTATGAGATAATCATACAATCAAACCCATTAACAATTTGCCTTTCAATGCCTAATGCAAACATATGTTTGGGATAAGATGGAATAACCACTTGTCCTGAAAACTAAGCAATTATGGATGGACACAGAGAGAAGGGGGTTTGGTTTACTATTATTAAACGTCTGATAAAAAAACCTGAGGGGGGTAATTGTCCTAGTTGCGCATAAAACCCTAAATATTCAAAGTGTCTCTTTTCATCAGTAAATGCCTTTTTGATCAGACTGTATGTCAGCTTCTCAGTTTTAGTGAACCACCCAAACGCACATTCTGAGCACAACTCTGAAGGCTTAAGCTGCTCAGAATACAATTATTTCAAGATAACATTATTTTGTATTTCAAAATACAAGCAGGATTTAAAAAGTTAAACTACCTTATAAATAATCCGTAATTAGATCACATGCTATGACCAGAATTCAAACCAGTGCAAGACCCAACTACTGGTAGCCATTGTTTTGCTGAAAGTTCCTCCAAGAAAAAAAAGAGAGCAGAGCTAGAACTGGGAGGTCACTCATCCTGTAACTTCTAGGGAACACGAGCTTTACAAAATGAATGTAAAACAGTACGCTTTTTACAAAGGATAATATAACAGTTTTTTGAAAACCAATGGATTCAAGAGAGGAACTGAAAAATGGTTTGTTTAAGCTGCCTTCTACTGTCTATTACCTCTAAACTGGTCCACTCTTTTTTAGCAGGAAAACACTGCTGCAGCATTTACCAATAGCCCCCCCCCAAAATGAATCAGACTATAGGGTATAAGGTGTATTTGTAGATCCTGAATACTCAAACACTATCATCAAATACATTAATCATTATCATTGCCAACACTTTCAGTAGAAATGTCAAAGAAAACTGAATATAAATACTAAAAGTACATTCTTCCGAACAGGAACAAAACGTCTATATAGGAGTAACATGAAACCAAAGTACCATAGTACCAAATCACTTCACTTGACATGAACAATAAGATGCCAGAGCCCTCACTGCATTTAGCAGAGCAGATACTGCAACAAATAATCCAAGTTGCTGCTCTCTGGGTGGGATAGTTCTTGGTGTTCATGCAGATGTTCTATAAGCACAGGTTCTACATCCCATTTGCTCTTTAATTATCCTTTCATTTGTTCCCCGCTCCAGAGGCTGTACATGGGGTCAGGGACCATGCACAAACTGTCATCCATCTCTTTAGCAGACACTGACAAGAAATCAGCCTTGTCAGTGCCTAAAAGACCAAGGCAAGGAAGATGGCCAAGAGCCACGTATAAGCTGCAATAATTTAGGTCTGCTTATGTTTGTGCAGTAACTCACAGATGAGACTGGAATACAAACACACTGATTTGGCATTTACAGGACACACATGGAGTAAATGTTACCAACAACTGAAAAACTTTGTAAGTTAAAACAGATGGGCATACTCAATCTCGGTATTTTTCTAGCTGTTCAAACTTGCATCAGCTGTTTAAACTAGCTTTGTGGGAGCAAAAGCCATCATAGTACAGAACCTCCAAACTCAGCTTTGATGCTTCCCTTTCAGCCCATCTAAGTGTTTACTGTAATATGCGGTCACAGGGAAGTGAGAGGAGGTTCCTGCATCCATATAAATTTTGGGAATATAAACTTTGCTCTGACTTTGAATCAAAGTAATGTGACATTTAAGTATGAAAGACATGAACTTCACAAATCACCATAAAGGAACGTTAATTTCAAAGCTCATTTGTGGCCAATATATGCTGACATTGTTAGTGTCGAGCCAAAGAGCCAAACATCTGGGTTGTGTCATTGAAATGTAATTATATAGGGACAGCTGTGTGCTGTTCTGTGTGACCCTGAGGAGTAGTGCAAAATAAAATGCCACAGAACCAGAAGCATCCTGTGACAACTTAATGGAACACAGGCAAACAAAACCTATGCCTGATATCGTTTGAATTGCTGTTTCTAATGGAGCATTACAGAACATCAATTACCGAGCAGTTTAGCTCATTGGCATAACTGAAAATGACTTACAGGAGTATATTTACTAGGATCAAATTTCTCTCGTATACCGAATGTATGAAATGGGCAGCAAGTGAGTGAAAGGAATACAGTTTTGTTCACTCCATGCCAGCCACTTCTGTCTCGGGACTGTAGAAAAGCTACATCCCCCACATCACTTCACACTAGAGAAAGGAATGGCTTTATTTGTGCATGCTCCAAATGAAACAAAATAAACACATACTGGTGTATGCAGAGGCTCTGCTGAGGATTAGGAGATGTAAACACTGTATTGGCATCCTCTCGTTTCTACAGTATCTCACTATGATCCACAGAGATCCTGCTGTTCCAAGGGCAGTAAGAAGTAGAAATCCGATTGGCATTTTGGAACAACCTTTAGTCTGTGGAAGGACACCCCTTCTGGGTCCACAGAATAATGCTCCCTGCAATCACTGGAAGCTATTATGTCAGCCATAAACTGGGAAGTTCAATGTCAAGGATTAATGAATAGCAATACTGCATGGCAGGCTGCAACATTTTTTCCCCTAGATGCGGGGGGGAAGCTGTCCTTGGATATTCATTTAGCCCCTGGACTTCTTGACTCAGTTTTCTGGGGGAGGAAAGGCAATTCTTTAACTTCAGTGGATTTGGACTTTTCTTCTGAAAGGCATGTCAGACAAGTAGCATTTTTCTCTCTTACCGCAGATTATTTTATCCACCGCTAAAAATAACGATGAATAAATATTAATGAATACAGCATATAATCTGTCTTTTGAGGCTAAAAGCACAGAATTCATGAGAACAGAAATGAGTTTTATACAGCTTTAAGACAAAATTAAGTCTTCCATTGATAGCCACATCTGTATACCTAAACAATGTTTTAGCAGACATCTTTTTAGCAGAATCTTTTTATTCACTAGCTCTATTTAAAAAAAAAAAAAAAATAAGCAAAGAAACTAAATAAGGAAAAGTTAAATATCAAATGAAAATTTATTGTTGAGTATCAGGTCTACCAAGCACAAGGAAATTGCCTGCAACAGATTCACATTAATATATTCTCTTAATACTTGAGAATCCTATCCAAGTACTTCTCTACACCATTAAGTTTCACAAATTCATCCCCTATTCAGAAATACACTAGAATCACACAAATAAAAACTAACTCCACAGAGCATCATTAACATTTTAAGCACTTTTTTTTCCTTAAAAATTCCCAAAGCCATGAGGTTAAATAAACCTCTTTATAACTTCATCTTAAAAAAACCCAAACAAACCAGGTATTAGGTTTGTGTGGACAATGCCTTAGTACTAAGCTACCACAGATCTAAGCTAAGAGTGACATCCAGTGGAAAGACAGTCTATATCCTCTTCTTCATGCTATTGAAACAGCTTTAGCTCAGGTAAAACCTATCATAATATATTTATATTATGAATATTCAGAAAGATATGTCTGTCTCATATTATACACGTTACTGGGAAGGCAGAGGTGTGTGAGAATGACAAATAGCACTGGATTTCCACAAGGCTGAAAGCTGTGCCACACCTTGATTCATTTGGCCTAAGAGACAAAATTCCCATCATTGTTTCACCACAACAAATTATCTGCCTTAGAGTTAACTATTAAACCAGGGAGTGACTGAAGATTTTGCATTAAAAAAATAGCATGCTTCTGATAATACATTTGCATAGGTGTTTATTGTCACAGATAACCAATTAAGTTATCTTTGGTAATACTCTATCCAACTTCCTAATGGCAATTAATTTTACAAGGAAGGACAGATACTATAAACGTGGAAGCCACTATGTTTTGATCTAATGGAGTTGAACTGTGAAAAACCTAGGCAAAGGTTGACGAGATTAAATTTTTTCATACAAGATGGAAGTGAATCACTTGTATGTGAACAAGATGGTTTCCCCGATTCATCTCTTCAGATATACACTCTTCTTGAGCAAAGGAAAAAAAAAAAACAAACAAAAACACACAAACAAGGAGATACACTCCACAGAATCTCAGGTGCATTTCTCTGCACTTGTGAGCTGTGGGCGATGTGTATAGTTAAGCAAAGGGAGATGTGCTCCATGTCAACAGCATCCTTTTCCCTACTTTCTTTCCTATACACACAGGAAGGAAGAACAGGCATCCATGATGCTGTTCTCCCCCCTCCTCTCCGGAGTTCCCAATGGTTCCAACACACTGGTTCTCATTCCATTATTATCTGACCAGACTAAGAAGAAAGCTTCCCGCTACTCTGGCTCTATTTTCACTATCTCTGCCTTCTACCTTGCTTGATCTTAGATTCAACAAGACTGGAGAGAAACAGTTGGGAGGAAATAGTGCTTTTGCTTTCCACCATATCCCTTCAGCTACTGGCTCTTACCACACCAGGTCTCACCTCTCCAAACTCATACTTAAATGAGAACTTACAAGTATCTTCTAATCCCAGTTGCAAAGTAAATCCATACTTGATATAATTAGACACAGTTTCATAGCTAACCAAACTCAAATCCACAATCAGAAGCTCTTATTCTATCACCTGCTCACTAACACTGTCCTACATACAATATTACCTCTCCAAGAAAAATGTCAGTATTTAACTCCTAGGTTTATCAATAACTACCTATAAGGTATAGCAGAAAGATTCTTCCTCTGGTGTAGTCATCTTTATAATATTCAAAAGCACTATCTTTTTTCTGGTTATACCTTCAAGTAATCTTCCCAATATATTCCCTGGCTTCCAAATCATATAAGTATTAATAAAGAAAAGATAACATTTCTATTTCTACCATTCTGCAATAGATCTCCTGTATCAAAAGATACTGAAGTAATTACAATATTGAGTATTATTCCAAATTCTTAGACAAAAAAGGTAAGACATCAAAGCAAGAACAAGTACCAGCCTTATTTTAACAAAGGCACCTTTTCAGTGCTTAGCTTTCCATGCACAAAATCTAACAAGGGCTTAATGTATTGACAATCTCTTTATTCAATCAAATTCTAACCATAACTATGCATAGTATCAGGTACTGTAGTGTGTGGGAGGTTTTCATTATTCAGAATAAATCACCCTATACAATATTCCTTCCATGAGTAAATAGTAGAACTATTTTCTATCAAAATGTCCTTAGAGTAGTAGGAGCTCACTAGGGTTGTAAGGGAAGCCTGACCAAATGATCAATGGCACTATCCAAAAGTAGAATTTCACTCCACAAAACCAGTTCCTATAGGCATAAAGGACTAACCTCTCAAAGACACAACAGATGAGGTGCACTTCTGCATAGACAGAATCTCATGTCTAATCAGTATGTGCACTTCATACAATATTATGAATTACTAAATGGACAACGAGCTGTAGGAATAAGTGTCGTAAATAAGTAATATTGAATAATAGAGTGTATTTTAAAATACACAAGAAATCAAGTAAAACAGAACATTTAAATATCCCTCTAACAAACAGAAAGCATGTAGATCTTCTAATTATCACATTGGAGAAAATGGAGCTGGTTAAACCAGGAACACGACTCGAAATGTGAAATATCAGAAAGATCTTTCTTCCGAGACAGAAATAGTGGCTATAGTAACTGAGAATGGTTGTAAGTCTTATGAGGACATTTTGGATGGGAAACATGAAGGACATCTTCGATAAAAATAGAAAGGCATGCCCTGATGCACTGGGTATGCTATAATTATGATTGGAATTTTCCTCAGTAGAGAAAAAAAACAGTTCTTGGTTACTGAATCCTTTGCAAGCAAATTGTCACTTTTTTTTCCCATCCATTTATACCTCAGTCCTGCAGCTGGAACTGCATGAAGAGGTATTTATTCTTTTTGTACTACATCTTTATTTTAGTGGGAGATTTCATTTCAGTGGAAAACATATCAACTTTAATATGTAGCACATTTATGCAACCACTCAAGAAATATTCTAAGGATAAAAGCATAAGTCTGCTTTTTTGATAGAATTTGTCAAAAGCCTACTGTTGTCTCACTGTAATTAAAAGCATCCAGGAAAGTGAAAAAATAGTCCTACTTCTCAAAACCAGAAGTAGTTACAGAAAAGTAAAGAGAGATTATGAACCTAGTACTGAATACATTGAGCATATGCTAAATTGCAGGCACTACGAAAATCCCCAGTCATTTTTGTGTGGCTACTTAAGAAGCTACAACATAGCGAGTACAGTTTAAGAATCACAAAAACATTAAAAACAGAGGACAGTTCTTTCATTGGTTTAAAGCAACTCAGTTCCATTTAAATCATTAAGTTGTGAATGCTACATCAGTTGAAATGAGAATTTGACATAATTAGACAGAAAGGCAGTTGATTATAAAACTGCTGTTTACATGTGTTATCTTACCACACTGGGAAAACCAACACAAACAGGGTGCTGATGCCACCTGATTGGCCAAAGAGTCACATCAGATTAAACAGACTTCAAGCCACAAACAATGATAACCAGTTCTTGAACCTAGGACATCAAATCAGCTGCGATTCCTATGAAGTCAACGTTGTGAATGAAACACAGGAACAGAGCAACAAGACATTACGAATGACTTGCATAGGCAACATAGAGCAAGGGCCTAGAGTCTCTCAAGTAAACAGAATAAGAAGAGATCAGAAAGGCTAAGGGGTAGAAAAGGATGTTTCTGGTCCTCAAATCTATCTTAACAACAGAAGAATACAAAGGTTCCCTCTGGTCCAGATTCTGCCATAAGCAAAGGGAGAAAAGATCGCTGTGTCTGCCCTGAACTTCCATCAGCCTGGAAGTTTATATACCCGAGCTTTTATATACCCAGTGGTTTGCCAGTACAAGCTGACAAAAAATTGAAAGAGTAACTATATGGGACAGAGGGCAGCAAGTTAAAAGAAAAGAGTTGTCTAACCAGATTTAAAGAATTTGATATTAAAAGACAAAGGGAATTTAATTTCACAGTGCAAAGTACACCACCTAGGGACAAACCAAAAGAAGGAACTCCATATTAAATAAGACAATTGTATTGCAAAGTTGGTAAAAAGAACAAGTGAGGCTCCCTGAAGGTAATTCCATGAAGTTACCAGCTCACACTGACAAGGAGAAGGAAAAATGGGTGCAAAGATTCATTGCCCACACAGAAAAACAGTCATAAAATATGATGCAACTCTCAAGGCAGGTTTATGTTATTGCTAAAACAAATTCTGGGTAAGTATGATCTGTGTATCCTTACTCAAGCTTCTGAAGCTTTGAGGGACAAGCAGTCATTAAGTTCAGAGCTCTAGGTTTTCACAGTACCTCATGCAGCATGACACACAAATCTGAACAGGGACCCTGTAACAACTCACCACAGAAACAGGAGGAAGGAGAACTTTTAAAGTATCGATCCTTCCTCTTAATTATTTTCTCTATGTCAGGAACGTAACCTGAAACACTGTGAATAGCACTATGCAGAAAGTCATTGTGTTTTACTTGTCCAAACAGCATCAGAGGGAATGCAAATCAGACTTAGTCTTTTACAGCAAGAATTCCACTGGAACTATAATTAAATACAGAAGCAGCAAGATAAATCTGCCACTGGTACCAGGAAAAGCTCAAAAACCATCACAAAAATAACAACAAAACATAAAAGAGGGGACAAGCTTCCTAACAATGGAACAATCTTTAAGTGGAGTGGGAAATAGGTTCAATTTGCTGTAAATTATAGCCCTGATAGAATACTGCACATTAACTAACAACACTGAGTGGCTGCTATAACAGGCATAAATTCTCCAGAAGTGCCCAGAACTACAGCACTGCCAATCAAAGTGTCTCTGAGGCATTCTGGAAAATACTGTTACAGGAATAGCCACAGCAGATTGCTTATGCTGAAACAAAATCAAATTAATTCAAAGAGAAATAATAGCCTTGATCTGCTGTGTTTGCCTTACAATTAACAGTCCAGGTTAGTGCATTCCGTCAGGATCATAAGGGCGTCGAGAAGTTTTGGCACAATGGGGTAGAGGTTTTTGTTGTTGTTTGTTTTTTAATATATGTATTGCAGCAATATCTAGAAGCATCATTAGAGCTTATAGCTCCATTAGACTAGCAGAGCAAAATAATTAAATAGATCCATGCACAGTTGATTTAAACAGGGGGAGGTCACTCCTGTGAAAAATGTCATAAAAGCAGTTCCAAAAAAATAGTAACAATTTGTCTTCAAAAGATCTCAGATCTTAATTTAAAAGTTACAGGTTCCAATTTTGGCCTAAACACACAACAGAACAGACTTCTGCAAAACATTTTAATTATGCTGAAAATACTCTTTTTTTCTTTTTTTTTTTTTTAAGTTCTATGCTTAATCACTACTCAGAAAATTCATAATCTCATTTAACACAAAATATAATTAAAGAATGGAACAAACACTAAGCAGGGACACAGAAATTGATAGCATAACTATTGAAAGTACAAATTAAGTTGGTACTTAACCATCTTTTGAGGCATCTATATTTCAATATTGCTTTGTTGCAGCCTAGGTTTCCCTTAAACTGCCAGTCACACATACTAATAATTGTGGATTTGTACAACAGGATAAAACACACTACCGAAACAGAGGCTGAACATCAGACCTAGATCCAAAACTTTATTTGGACCTGAAGATTATATAGAAAGCAACTAGAAGTCTAAATATTAATTACTCTTTTCTTACAAGCTCTTGAGAAACCTAAGTGGTAAGGAATTCAAATACTCTGCATTGTATTTGACCACTGAAATGAGCGAATAATCTAAATTTTTTAAAAGAAGGCCATGCTGCAATCAAAAGTTTTATGATTCAAAAAGTCCGAGGCCAAAAGTTCTGAAGAGTAAACAGTATTCCTAATTTTATCTGCTGACTGTATTAACATAGTGCTCTGCATAATAGAACAAAAACACATAATAAGGAAGAATATTGATAGAGATTAAATTCTTCATATTCTATTAACTCAGCCATTGTCCACCAGAGAGAACATACATTATGTTTTATCAGAAGATGGCAAAAGTGTATTCCATTAATCCGGTGGGAATAATTATCTTAAAGAGAATTTAAACCACTTTAACTTATTCCAAATTGTGCCAAAGGCCAGCTGCACAAAAATTTGTATAAAATCGCCAGCTCATCAACAACATCTATTCTCTACAAACCTCCCTTTGGGGTCTTGAGTGCACCAACAGCCCTTAAATGCCCCCACCAGCCTGACCTGGGGCCTGCACCCACACAACCGCTGCCCAGGGACCTGGCTGTGGGAATGCGCTGTGGTCGACAAGGGCACTGTCCTGCCTCTGCAGTGGTCACTCTTGGCTCTTGGCTCATCCTCCCTCACGGGACAGCCCACACCCCTCTGCTCCCAGACACAGGTTCTCCGAAACATAACTTATTTCCTTGGGAAGGGTGAAGGGGAGAAAGTACTACCCATCTATTTGATCTCAGTGGTCAAGATGTCAATTAAAAGCTATTAATAGGATTCCCTCTTTCACAGCTACAGCAATTTACTTTCCCTAGAATTAAAAACTTACTAGTCTGCCTTCCCCTTCCAATTAAATTGCCAGGTCCTTGTCTGATTCTCCACTTAAAAACATTAAAGACAACACAATGGAAATAATTGGAATAAAAGCAGAGAATGCAGTCAGTGACCAAGGCCTGCCAGAGACAACACTGAGCCAGACACCTGGTTCTCAAAGTTGAAAACTGATGTGCCTCTGCCGACTAGGGCAATGATGAGGCATCATCAACAGGGAGCACTGGCCTTCACTCACATCTCTCATGGCAGTACAATGAAACTAACTAACTAAGAGTAAAGTATCTGGGAAAGAAGTTGATGCTTCAATGATTTCATGACAAGTGGTAAGACTGAAATTCCAAATTATTAGTTGAAATGGGTCCAAGTGTCAGGTAGAATATTCTTTATCTCACAAAAAGGACTTCCAGCAATTTCTTCAGACTGAAACTCAGAACTTTTAGCAGAATATATCGCTATATCTTCTGTGAACGCACCAGTGAAAACATTTTATTTTACAGACCGATTCATATGTAACTCCAGAGTACAAAGCAGTAACATTTACAGAACTTAAGTGTTTTAATAAGCAAAATTTGGAGACTAATGAGACAAAGATCT
This sequence comes from Cariama cristata, assembly GCF_000690535.1. Lineage (NCBI taxonomy): Eukaryota > Metazoa > Chordata > Aves > Cariamiformes > Cariamidae > Cariama > Cariama cristata. Next base: position 13,558 of record NW_009610865.1, read on the forward strand.
CAGTACAGGATTAAACCCATCTTTAAAAAGGAAGGCAAGACAAAAGCACTATCAGTATATAACAGTTTAATTTCTATCTTCTTTCTTACCGCATTCAGTACCTAAACCACTTCATAATGTTTGCTTAATAACGTCTTATTGTTACTCAAATTACCAAATCGTGTTCCTGAATTAAAGCATTGGTTTACTTTTTTTTATTATCCTGAATCATGAAAAAGTAACTATTGAAATGTAATACATGGCCTGATTCTCCAGAGACCCTGAAATGGCTGTCCCTTTCACTTCCACTCCCAGTCATATGACTGCCGTGACAATTCTGAAGGGTCATACAATTAAAATATCAATATTACTGTTTTCTTGCTAATTATTTTACTAAAAAAATCAAGTTGAGGAAATCAGTCACTGCTTGGGATGGTTTTACTGTGGAGACATTACAGAACACATACTACTCTGCAGTATTGTGAAGGTGAAACAGGGAACTTAAGACAGTATCTTTCATTCCAGCACAGAATGCTGGAATTGGTAATTGGTGTTTGAATAAGGACTTTATCTTTCAAGTAATTTTTTTCCCCTCCATTTCATCACTCAGGAAATAATTTGGTCTTCTGTGATGTAACCACAATGGAAATGGCAAAAGTGACAGAAACATAAGTTTTCTGCAGAGCTAAGGCAGGAGGGAGAAAGAACAGGCTATCACAAAGAAAGCCTACTTTTGGAAATTAGCATCTGCTTTTCTGGAGGGTTCTTTCACCAGACACCAAGTCATTTTATTTATTTTTGTTGCTTGATCTGAAAGTTTCTTCCACTGCAATTTCCCCTTTCAGATGCATTAAAAAAAAAAAAGTCCAACATTCAACAGAAGGCAAACTAATTGCTTGATAATGACCTTTTAAATGCCCAGACTAACCTTAATGGCTTTAAATGGAATTTTAATTAGTTATTCTGAGTATAACTAATTATTTGTTATTTATACACATAGACATGGACACAGTATTTTTGATTAAATGAAATTTTAGCACCAGATGTTGTTTTAAGCTGCATTCTTGGCACAGAGATATACCATAAGAGAGGCATACATGTGTGTATATTCACATGCAATTGTGCTCTGGCTTGATAAGCCCATCAAACGGGATGGTTTGAAACAAGGGATCCATATTCAAGTCCATGCCCTGCCTGACTCCAGGTAATGCAAGATAAACTGCTCTGAACCAAGAAGAACAGAGATTTAGTTCTCGATCTCCCACATTTCATGCTAGTGCTCTATGCTTGATACGCATATTGATGATAGACACATGCATACTTCCCAAAATCAAAACGCTGAAAATCTGACTTTGACAACCTAATTTCAGGAAAATGGTCAAAACATTTCACACTATTCTGGCATGAAAGAGAAAAACAACTTGAAACATTAGGAGTTCCTCAAAAACAGAAAAATAGGTGCAAATCTACACTTCATGCACAAGTGCCTTACTATGGAAAAAATCCATTTTATCTTCTTGAGGAAGGAACTAAGCAAGCCACACTTACTGAAGTCCTAACTTATTTAATCTCTCAGTCAACTGACAAGGTAAAGATATGGTTTTTTGCTTTGCTTTTGATGTGGTTTTCTTTTTTTAAAGGGGTAGTCAAACAATGCTTCTTTTACAACTCTTAATTCCAATCTCTGCAACTCCTAGGGTATAAAGATTGAGGCAAGAGAATACTATTAATAAAATTTACAAAGGATAAAGAGGAAAAAAAGAGAAGAGAGATAGCATTAAAAGCCTGGGATGTAGCTGACCAGTGGATGTTTTGAAAAACTGGCTTCCTTCACAGGTCCATTAAAACAACTCTGATATGTGCTATAGCATAGCATAAACTTGAACAGAAGTACTAGTACACCTCAGCTTGAACATTTATATATCTTCCAGATTGAACTGTCCAATGAACTTCATCCATCTCCATTTCAGCCACTCTAAAACTAGATTTCAAAATGTTTTAAATAAGGTTGCACAAAACTGCCCGTAACTGAGGGCATGTCACCTGGCTATCACAGAACTTCAGGACATGATACCAAAAAAAATTACAGATAATCATTGAGTTCTACTTTCTTGATCTTAATTTGGATTAATTAATGCATTTTTGTTGTGCCTTTCTCATGCAAAAAAAGGATAATATGTCATGTTGTATGACATCTACCATCCAAGATATTCACATTACAATCACTAGAAGATCCAAAATTTACTTAAAATATCTATCAGAAAGTGGCTTTTTCCCATTTGTTTCCTACATGATAAAATAAAGATTCTTACAAACCAGAATAAACTAAAAGAAGTTTTAAAGTCAGATTTAGGAACATTAGTAAATAATTAGTTATTTCTTTATCACAAAGATAGACTCAACCAACTGAAAAAAAAAAGGGGGTTTTCCTGCAGGATTTCAGAAAATTGACATCAAATTTGGGAATCTAGGGCTAAACACCACGTTTGCTGGCAAAACATACAGTTGATTCCATTAAAAGAGCATTCTGCTTTGCCTTTCTGGCAGATATCACCTGCCGTGTATTTTCTAACAACAAAGAAACCAGAAATGGCAGTCAGCCATGGTCATTCATACCCTTACCTCTTCAAAGCTCTTTGTTGAAGCTATTTACAAAGATATTTGGGAGGGGGAAGGAATTTAACTGTAATTTAGAGAAAAAATAATATATCTTCACAATCAGATATACTACCATGATGTCTAACAGGTATGTTACACTCTGCTAAAACCATCAGCCAAGTTCCCCTACCAATCAGACAACAACTTTTATAGGCTAATTTGTAAAGCCTCTTGCCACAACAGAAGAATATCACAAAAAAAAAAAAAAAAAAAAATCATGCTCTCAAGACAGAGTGAAAAAATGAGGACACTGAAATACAGTTTTCACGAGTTAGTACACTGGAACAGCAAAACTCAAATATTGTAAATTATGACAAAAATAAGATACCACCCCCCAGACACTATCAGATTCTTTTTTTTCTTGGTCAATGTATCACAACTTAGTTCTGCATAGAAACTTTTCAAGCAGAATTCAGAGTTCAATTCAGTGGAAATTAAAGATCTGTTCACCCTAACAATAGTTAAATTGAAAGTCTTTAGAAGAAAATTGGTATTGAAATCCAAAACTTCAATTTCCAAAACTGAAGTGTTCCATTTTGGCTTGCTAAAGTGACCAAAGACATTTCGGCAATTTCAGTATTAGCGCAAGCTTCACCTTATTGCTGCACTACTCAAGTTTTTATTAAAAGAATTCAAATTCTTTCCACTTTTTTGGACAAAAATTGTTTTTTTTGCAATATTCATATGCACAGTTTCAAAATCCCATGAATAGTTTCACTTTCTATCATTAAAAAAATATTCTAATGAAAATCTTACTTTTCTGTGTGTTACACAATGTTTTTTGGATACAAAGATAAATGGTTTGCTCATGTGACTAACAATCTATTCATTCCTTTGTCTTTTCATATTTATAAAAAATGCTTCTGGCTACAGTAGGTTTTTTTAATTTCCCACTGAAACATATGCAAATGTCATAAACAGAGATCCAGTTTAAGTAATTCTATTAAAATTCATGCATTGATTGAAATAACAAAAGAACTCAAGACAAATTTTTGCAAGCTTTGTAAATCTGGTTCATACAGTTCTCTAGAACAAGAAGGTAAAAATCCTTATACCTTTAGGTAGCTAACAAAAAAGCAAAGCAAGTTTATGGGTCAACTTAAATAGGTTCTTTATAATAAATGTCAGCAGAATTCCTCCAAGTAGCAGTACTTGCTACTACATTGCTCTGTCATACTCCTCAGACTTCAAAGATAAATTTACCCTCAGAAGTTCACTGGACAGATGCATATATAGAAATTTTTTTCTTCTTTTCAAATAATTAAAAGGCTGTAAAACATTCTTGCCTTTGCCTGACTGACAAGTTCATGATCTACATTTGTCACACAACAGACAGGCTGAAGAGAACTGAAGCTGCCAGACGACTTGAAATGTAAATCACCATCATTAAAAGTTTTTGCCAAACAAATACAGAAATTCAAGTTGTGAGTATTTTAGCAAAGAGTGATGCACTTGTAATTTAAGCACATCATAACCCTCTTGTGGGTGATGTTGTGTGACATACAACAATATTGCATGCCTAAACACTAAAATATCAGCTCTTCACTGAACAAGTGCACACTTATTGTAAGCTGCAATCACTTCACATTTCTATGATAAAAGGAAGCAGAAAATTGGTGTGGTGTAAATAGAAAAAATGTCCATGTGCATTATGTACTTACAAGCAGAAAAGAGAAAGTTAGCTGACCCTTGGGAGTAGAACCAAACTGCTTTATTTCTCCCTCATCTCCTTTGGTCTTCCCATTTTACCCCCATACTTGGATTTCCTTATGAGTCCTTTCCAACTTGAGCTATTCTATGATTCCTCCTCAAATTCTTTGACTCTTCCTATGGCTTTTTTTTTTTGGAAGCACACCTGACTGTAGTTTAGAACATGAAAAGTCCCATTCTCCCCCTTAAAGTCCCTCCTGAAAGACGTTTACAGAAATTGCAAGCTACAGAAAGAACGTGGAAATACAGCAATTAAATTTCTGAGAACGGCAAACCACAAAACAGATACTTCAGGATTTTACCAGTAAATTGACTTTATGCATTACTGTTCTGAATAACTATATGCATGCACCAAATAGTCAACTATATAGTATGGTATAGTATGGTCTCTCAAAAAAATAATTAGTGATAAGAGAGTAGAAAGCCACAGGTACTTCCATAGAAACTCCTTAGTCTTAAAGCGTGAGCAAAAAAAATTGACACATACCAAGATCCATGAGTTATCAGAAAAATAAGTGCAGCATGATTTTTATGCTTACAAAACACCCCTTGCCTATGTCATACAGTAAACTCTTACTAAGCATTTAATAATGCAATCCTAAAATGGAATTTTCACAGAAGAATATTTACTGTCCTAGATGGAAGTGGGATAAATGTCAATTTGTTCAAAGTAAAACACAAAACTATGACATCTGCAGACTAAATAGAGCTAAGCTTCTTTCACTACACATCAGTAGTACTGTATTCAAATAGCTCAATTAATGGCAATTCAGATATCACAAAACTAACTGGATAGGACAAATAAAATTCTGCAGTGAAAACACAATAGAAGCTACATTATTGGCCATGCTTGGGATCTTGCTAGTCAGATTCCAGTATCTCGCAGCTGGAATGTATCCATATTTGATGAATAAGCATTGAGAACATCTGAAATAAAAAGATATGAAGTAACCTGCTCCTGATTCAAGGTTTCTTCCTAATTGTCAAAGTTCACAGCTATGCATGACGACTCAGAAGTTATCATACTCTAATACTGTCAACATCAAATACAATTTTACCTACTATAGACAATTTTGGTTTTATAAAATATAATCCTTTGACTAGATTTGTCCCCCTTTACATTAAACAAATAAAAATGCTTTCTACAATCCTAATACAAGGAAAGAGTATTTTAAAACAAACTTCACATGGAGTACAGCTGGTGAGCAGAGGAGGACACAGCTAGCCTAAATCCTATGAGAACCTAGCTTCTCACTTACATAGAACCTGTATTGTCATTATAACTGATATATCCTGATATCCTTAGTCTTCAGCAGGGCGGATTATGAAGCTGCAACATACAGAATATATTTTTTTATTTGGAAGAAGAGCTGTTCTTTAGACAAATATGTATTTGCCATCATGCCAGAGAGTGCAGTAGTATGTGTCCTGATATTAATAACAATATGAATAGTTGACTAGGTCTTCTATTTTCCTTTTCAGTAATGGAGAGAAAAACATCCAAGCTTTTTCCATTTGTAATTCTTCCAAACAGAGGATATAGTATAACCTGAAATCAAAAAGCTGGATACTTCATATACTCACAAAAAGTTGTCATTCTTCTGTACCAACATTTGCAGAGCTATAACACCGCTACTTACCACAGAATTCCTATACAGTAAATAGCACTACAGAATGCTATTAATACCACTTCCAATTTCATCTTTAATTTATGAAATCTTCATTTAAATCTCCTTGTCATCAGAGGGTTAGAAATTCAAGATTAATTGTGCTATTTTTTTAATTTCAATTCAAATTAAGCATATCTTTGGTAAGTGGATCAGAGGACTCTATGGGTTTGGGGTTTGTTTTGTTGGGGTTTTTTGTTTGGTTTGTTTGTTTGTTTTTCAAAACACTCATTTCTATCTTCTCACAATTTCAACAGATCAGTCTGTGAGGAAGGGCATCTGAAAATCATGACACGGCAAAGATAAAAGCAATTCAACAGTAGCTGCAGAAGATTCCACACCAAGAATAATTAAAGTGTAAGTAGAATAAAGTGATAAATACAATAAAAAGCTTACATACAAATGCTGTAATAGGTATATTTTAGTGCTTGGTCTCAAGTCAGAGTTCATGACCTTAAGAGAAATTGCCACATGCCCTACACAGGGCTCAAGAAGGGATAGAACAAATATAAGTCAGTAGGAAAAGAGCAGCATTGCCAAAAGTTAGTATAGACAAAACTTTTTTTATAGAAAACAGTATGTCTCTAAATATCTTTTTCAGGTTTGATAGAAAGCATTTTCACTCACTAGAGATCCATAGCCTAGATCTCCCTCCCCTAAGAAAGTTACAGATTCCCAAAAGAGCTGACTGGCACCTAATTCTACTCCTGTAAAACATGACTTGAGGAAAAGAAGTTTCTATTGTTCATGGAAAAGCCTAGCAGTCACCTATGAAATAAAAAGCTCGGTTTTGATTTTCTCCTCAGAATGAGGGAGCTCAAATTCATGTCTTCCATTTTCCCCAGAGAACATATTAACAAGCAAGCTGGAAACAATTCTGCTGTACTACTGTAAGGAAAGTAATTCAAGGCTTCTTGGGCCAGGCAGAAGGATCACACGAGAGAGTGCAACTCAGTGTCATTAATGATTCTTGCACTTGTTATTAGCGATAGAAACTTTACTGGAAGATAGAACAAAAACTCAAGATACTCCTTTTCTCAGACAGATGCTCTATTGAGAGGAATACCAAAATACCACACATTTTCCTGATGGCATAAATTGAATTACATATGCCTTGAAGCCTGCTCAGCTCATACTTATACAAAAGAATAACAATTCCATTAGCTTCTAATGCTCAACTGGTCAAAATTGACAAAGTTTTAGTTGCACTGGGGAACTTTCAATTACAAAAGCAAAACAAAATTGGACTCCGCGCACCACCAGAAAACTCTTGCAAGTATTTTCAGAACTGCAATTTAAACGTATGAATTCGGTAAAAATGATGCCTTTAAATGCCTAATCTTTTGGGGGCAGGAATAAGATTCAGGCTTTTACTCTAAGACACTGAACACGTATAAACAGAAGACAGCCATACAAAGACAAAAAGGGCGCAAAATCCAGAATGTTAATCTTCTGACAGGGCTGTGGTGTTTTAATGGATTAAAGGTCAAATAAGTCCTATAATGTTTAGCAGGAACAGAAAGAGGTCAGGAAACACATAAATTACATTTCTGTCTCGCATAGTCTCATTTTCAACATGCATTGCTACAAGGAAACAGGCATGGCATTTTTCCGCATGTCTACCCATTAAACACAATCCTCCTCCAATGTAAAAGTTACCAGGGAAAAGGTGGCACCAAACTGACATCCTCAAGTGCTCAAATGCCTCATTTCTGTTTCCCTATTACAACTCCAGGCTTTAAATAATTCCACAGTATTTATCAACTACTAGATAATGGTACTCTTTCTCTGCCATAATGATGAAAAGTATTTTGAAGATAAGTTTTTGGAACATACAAAATAACCCCACATATGACAATTGTGGCAACAGCTGTATGTGGAGTAGGGACTGAATTATTCTCTCTACCCCTCACAGTCAGCAGCTCCAACGCATTATAACTTCACTTGTGGAATACCTACCTGATTGCAAACCAGAGAATTTTATGCCCTGTAAAAATAGCAGTGTAAGATCATTGCTTGACATTAGACCAAACTCAGACCTCCTAGAGAGGCAATGAGACAGAAAGTTAATTTAAAAATCTTCCCCAATTAAGTGTTCTTACCTCAGGTGATTAGATAACTGCCTGACTAGTAAAGATGTCCAACAGAGTAATCAAACAATTGGACTAACAAGGAGACAAATACTATCACTGTTTAATGGAAAGTTAATTTAAAACCAGCTGTTATTTCAGCAAAATCTGTTAAAAATGGTGTTTAATTTAAAGAAAAATATTTGGCATTAAACATGCTCAAACTGTTCATGGTGCTTGTCACAATAACATTCGTGATAAGTAACTGAATAAATCTGAGTCAAGCTCAGTCTACTGCCTCTGAGGAAGTAGAGGCTCATTACCAATATCATTATCTAAAACTAATTAGTAGTTGGTGATTGTAGCCTGCTGGCACTAGGAAGCAGATTAACATTCCTCAGAAACAAACAGGGCTGGGTTGGGGGAGGAGAGGGATATTTCCCTTTTGTTTCAGCCTCAAATAGCAGAAAGGGAATTAAATAATTAACTATTTAAACCTGTGTACATTACAGCTCAGTTTCTTCCATTAATCTATAAAACACAGTGATATTGGATATGTTTGAGGCATTTTCATTGCTTGACATACATTGAGTTCTGAATTTTTTGCCTGGTTGGATGACAGAAATAGAAATCTTAAAAGTGCAATTAAATATTTTATTACTATTGTTTAATTAAATAAATACTGGATTAACTTGTCAAGGCAGATTTCACTGGCATACTAGAACAGCATTTTCATTTTTCTTCATGAATGTAATCTGTGCCTAAATACTGTGATGATTAGTATAATTACTTTAAATAGTACTGGGTGCATTTAGGGGAGAGGGATGGACCAATTACTCAGTATTCCATGGTAAACAGTTCCTTTCATTTCCTTTCTTTTTTAACTGAAGAATTGGTTCATTTAAAAATCCTAAACTGAAGTTAAGGTCAAGTTTAAGTTCCGTATCAGAAGAAAGCCCTGCAGTGTGACATAAGTCTCAGCGTCTTATTTAGTCAACACAGCAAGAGTCAGATTTGCAGGTAAACTTTCAAAAATTTAGGTGTCTGTATTGGAAAATTTTCCTTCTGCTACTATCCAGCCACCTTGTAAAACGTGTGTTACTATAAATAGTTGATGCCCAATGTAAATCCCTACCATAGTAAAAGATCAGATGAGCAGGAAGAGGTCAAGTTTTAATTGTATCTCTGTTGGTTTCTATATGGTGAGAAATACATATCTATGCACATATATCAATGTACACAGATACACATGGATAAAGTTTGGAGAGAAAACAGATCTGTTGACTCTGCTGCAAACAAAGCAGGTTCTTTTTCTAATCTTTCTTTGGTTAATATTCTGAAGCACTAGATTCAATCACTGTGACACAGCTGGAAGGCGTCAATGCTCAATGGCACACTGCATCAAGCCTGTTACTGACCTCCAGTGGACGCAGGTGTTCAGCACGACCACCGAAATTCTTAAGTCTGCTGAGATTCTTCTTTAGTTTAAATATTTTCCCTTATTTGGAATATAAGGATGTGAGATTATCCCTCTAATTTTATGGACCGGCAGAAAACTACCATTCATGAAGTCCTAAGCACACAAAAATATGCTACATCACCATTATAAAGTGTCACCAAAAAAAATCACTTAAAGCAAGAAATAACATGACACAAATTAAAGGACAAGTAGTATGCTGTATCTAAATTTAAAGTCTGTATTTGTGCTATACCTCAAATACAAGTACTAGAAATTTTGTTCAACATCATTTATTCATAACAAGATTAATTACAACAGTCACATAATGTGTGCAACATTCAAACCGTGCCTTGGTGCAAAAAATATGCAACTAGCAAGAAATATTTGTAAAAGTAGTGAGCGGTATCAATAATGCTAAGCTGGACTACGTTCATTACAGTAGAACAAAATGAAAACGCCTAAGTTTCTTAAGCTTTGGATTTGAATGCAGGTACTTATAAGGCTGTATTTATAAGACTCAAAAGAAATGTTCACAATTCATATACAGCAACTGAAAATAATTACACAGATCCTTCTGATGACACTAATAGTCTGTAACAAGATTGATACCTTTTATATAAATACATGTCTGAATGTCACAGAATTTTACTGTTGAAATTGGAGTGCATGCATTCGAAGATTCTAACCTAGGTTAGGAGGACATCATGTGGCAGAATAGCATATGAGCAGACCCTGCAACCCACACTCAAAAAACCCTCCGTCTACAGCTGCTACCCCTTGCACTGAAAAAATATTAAATACTGTTGACAGACTCTGTGAATGTAGAAGCAATGTCCAATATTTAATATTAGGATAAAAGAGAGGATTATTAAGATGATCTGCAATTCTGTTACAAAGATGTGGCTGGACAATCGGACTCAGAGGAGGTTTCCTCAGTTACTAAGCCCTAAGCAGCCATTTTAAAATTTTAGAAGTACACGGTCTCATTTACAGGATCACTTAGATCATTTACAGATCACTTAGAAATTTAGGATTGCACTTAGATCAAACTGTCTTTGCCAGAGCCCTACCAAAAGCAGTAATTTGTGCATCTGTGACCTGAAAGCATCAATAAGCAACTCCAAGGAACATATGAAAGAGCCGCACCCTACCTCATCAGTAAAATCTCCCCTTAACGACTCCATGAATACTAGGACATGAATCCAAAAAACATACTGCTACACAGGTATTTCTGCAACTATGTGGTTTATGTTGCATGTCTCTAAAAAGTCTGTACTATTTCCCTTGTCAGAGGCCAATAATAAATCCTTAGAATATCAGATGAAGATGGAATCTACTTAAGCCTTAATTTAAAAAATTAAAAATAAAGCAATCTGCTTCAGTAATAATACCACTCATAAATTATGGTATCAATTCAGATTGTTATGGTATCAGTCCAGGAAATCAGATAGAACTAGAAGAACAGAGAACAATTTAATAGCATGGCTAAGGACGGACAAACCTCTACATGTTTAGAATTTCACTTCAGATAATCACTGAAGACAGTGGAAGTTCTGAATCAGGAAAAAAACCTGGAAAACAGAAATTCTAAGGAGATTTTTCTCTTTCCTGTTTCTGGCCAGAAGATGTAGGCTCACCTTATACTGTTTCCTTTCACAAAATCATTCTTAAAGTATTTTTTTTTTTCACTGAATTAGAAAAGCTATCATAGAGACTAACACTACTTTTCAATGCATTCTAAAATTAAATCCTCCCTATGGATGAGAAGAATTCTGTAATGCTGACTTTAAACACACAATTGAAGTGTCCTGAAATATTTCTATTTACAAGGCTTTTGTAATCAGTCTCAGCCTGTAATACTGAAAAAAGCCAAGCATTTCTTCCCCTACTATAATATCATTTAGCAATCCTGGATCTTCCAACCTGTCCCTACACTCTTTACAGAATACCTATTGACAAAATAATAGTTCATGCAATCCCATAACTCACCTCAGTGAGCAATCTTAAACATATCTTAAACAAAGCTTTAAACAAACCTCTCCAGAAGAGTTTTGACAACCCAAGAAACTGCACAATCAAGTCTGCAAGCTGGGTAACTACCTTTTAAACATGGGCTGACTAGCCATGAGGGCTGGACAAAGAAATCAGGTTTCTAACTAGTGAGGTCCTAGAACAGCATTCTGGCAGGAGTAACTGGAAAGAAACCAACAGCTACACATCACATTTTCATGTGTATATAATGCATTTTATCAGTTGGAAAAAAGCTTACTTGGCAGTAGTGCTGTTAGAGGAGGGGAAGTTTATTATGAAGAGAGGCCTTCTCTGCTAGCAGTGAGCAGAGCTGAGGCCTTTGAAGTTCATGAACAGCATTTTTAAAACAATGTAGGATATCTCAGTACAGGTGAGGTGGGTGAAGAAGTAGTTTCAAGACTGAGTTTGGTTGTTTTTAATGGGATTTATGAGATGTGATGCCGGCTGCAGCCAAGAGGTGGATACTATGATCCAAAGCGTCACTTCCACTCACATTCTTATTCTGCGGCAGAGATAGGGAAAGTATCGGGAAAGTAACAGCAGCAACTTACATCAAGACCATAGTTGTTCACTGCCTTGGTCAGAATCAAACTTAAATACAAAAGAAAAGAAACCTGCTTTTCAGGTTACCCTGACAGAGAAAAAAAGGAAAACTGCATAGCTAAAATCACACCATATAAAAAGTGTCATAGGGTCACCAAGTCTCCCAGTGGCTACATTAAGTAAAACTCATAACTGACTCCAAGGAAAAAAAAAAATTTGTCTTTACCTGCTCTCATCAAACCTGCTGTTGAGAAGTCGATAGTATAAAGTTGTTCTTCTGTTATACTCACTTAACCTCTTCTACTTTATCTGCTTTTGCTTTTTCCTAGGCAAATACACCAATAGACACAATCAAAAAAAGGAAAAAATCAGTATTAATGAAAGCACATTGGTGTTGCAGAGGAGGCTTCTATTTGAGCAACAGATCCTTCCAGATCCATTCAAGTGAAGCCACAGAAGAATTACAGAGAATGTACCATCAGAGCATTATTTTATTTCAGTGAATGGGGGAAGGGAAATAAGGTGTATTTACAAATGAAGGCATCAGTTCTAGAACCCTGAAGGAACACTTCCCAAGGTCTATCTACCAAATACTCCCTGTGAGGAACAGAGAAATCTCTGCAGCCAGCAAGGTAGCTTACACAATAGGATTTCAGTCTCACCTGCTCTCATCAATCCTGTCTGGTGAAGCCAGTAGGATAAAATGCAAAAAGTAGGAATGCAAATTTCTTCAGCCACAGTGCTCAGACAGCAAGGAAAAGGCTTCTATCAGCCAGCATCCAAAATAACCCAAGGTCAGATTTCCTGGAACTCAGCTGCAGGGGGCATGCACTTGAGCATACAACCCTCTGCCATTCTCATATCTCCTGATTCTCTCCAGGCTACTGATTTACACCTCCCACCTGCTGGGTAATCATATGCTATCTATCAGTAAGATTAGTTCACACCGTCACACAGATTGCTGTTTTTAATCTCTAGATTGTTAAATCCAAAATCTCAGGTGACTACCCTCCAGTACAGTTCTAAATGTAATCTGAAGGAGTTTCTAGTTGCCTGAGACAGGATTGTACCGTCTTGCTTGATAGGTGTTTGAAAGGATTTTCCACCTCATCTTGTTGCCTTTCAGCAGTCAGACGAAAAATTTCTTGAGCATCTGGGATGACATGTACTTGGGGTTTTACACTTAGTCAAAAAAATATTTATCCAACAGATGGAAACATGATAAATTAGTCTCTAAAGTAAGCATGCCTTTTGAAAATCTCATGCCTGAGTCAACATCCATAGTTGGCAATAGACTGTTACGATTTCAAAACTGTCATTGCACACAACCGAGAAAATGTCAGAATCAATCCTCCTTCTTCTTTGTATATAAAAAAAATGTGTTTATAACCTAAGAAACATATGGGTAATCTGAGTAATTGAGAAAAATCTAATACATTAGAGGAGCTGTTTATACACAGGATGAGTCAAAATTACATTTGCTTTACATACTGTAATAAATTGACCCAATCTTTGCAAAATTCGTCAATAAGGCCTGATCTACAATTAAAAGTTTTTGCCATCCTAGCCAGGTTGGCCAAAAGGATGACAAAAATATCACAACCCTACTCAGTAACTTTTTTATGCAGCAATGCACTCCACAAAGATACAACTATATTTGAGAAAAGAAAATTGCTTTTGAGTTTACTAAGTTTTAGAGGCAAAAGAATTATCCGTTTAAGTTGTTTTTATGCAAGTGGGCATTGCCAACGTAAGCATGGAAAACTATGGTAGGAAACAAACTAAATAATGGACCTAAACTAAACAATTTTAACATTGGTCATCTTTGATATTTAGTTCCAGATCTGAACTTTGCAGACAGAATTTTTATCTAACTAGTAAGAGGTGGTATAGCTCTGTTTGTATTAGCAGGTGCAAATATTACCTTGATTTCCTTTACTTCCATCACATATTGTGGCCTCAGAATTACAAAGAACCGAAAAACCTTCTAGACATGTAGACATCATAAACTCTTTCCTAACAAAAAATTATTCACCCTAATGTTTTGATTGTATGACTTACCACAAGCCACAAGAAAAAAATCATGACATTTCATCCTGAAGAGCCTTTTGTCAACGATTATTCATGGAGGTAAAGTTCAGGAAAAATTGCTTTCTACTTTCTCAGTAATAACTATGAGTATCATAAATTAGATCATAAGAGTATCTTTAAAGCTTTTGTTCTACTTCAAGGGAGTTGACAGATTATCTGTACATAATATATTAACTAAATTAGTAACCATAATCTCTATATATTATGGAACATACCTGTCTCTATTCTTCACACTTTTTTTTTTTAATTGAAATATGTACTGCTGCCTGCTGGAATAGAAATGAATGAAAATGGTCTTCTCAAGACTTCATAAGGATGACCATGTACTTGGAAATCAATTATTTCTGTAACACCTAATTTTTGGTAAAATAACTTCCACTTTTGTGCAGGACCTTCAACTTGACAGATGTCAAACACCACCTTGAAGGAAAAAAAAAAAAAGCACAAAATATGTTGTCTTTTACTACTGAGAAGAAAAAAAAACACAAAGTATTTTCTAATGGGTTCTTCAATCATCAGAATATATTATTTTGATATTATAGGCTATGGTCATTCAGTTAAGGTTAGGGTAAAAAATTTCAGAGGTGAGTGAAATTGGGATTTTAAAGTGTATCGAGTCAGTTTCTTAAAAAAAATCCCCAGCTTTCAGTGATCTTCACTGTTCAGTACTTCTGAAAACTGCAATGACATTTGTCTTAGACCTTTCTAGTAATTACTTCCAAAAGTGTTCTTTTCACCTGTCCTAATACACACAGGAGAACAATTAGCAAATTTGTTCTGGTTTGGAACAACTTTACTTTGCCTTTACTTGTATTTATCTGTCACATCTGCCATAAGACTTCATTTGTCCAGGATATAGCCACTGATGTTCTTTCAAGTAGCATATACATTTGCACATGAACGAAGCATACTGTATCATATGTATCTAAATGCACCTGAGTGTATCTAAGAGTCATCTGTTCAATTACACTCACATAAATTTCAATAAACAGAAACCTTTTGGATTGAAATCTTTTATTCTGGATCTCACTTATTGATATTGCCTACTTTTCAGAGCAAAAAATTCAGCCAGGTATTTTAAATTCTGAGGCGTTTCCTATTTATTAAATGCTTTAGTTTGCAGACTTAACACATTTTCTTAACATATAAATATACCTTTTGTGATGATTTCTGCTTTTACTTGTAATTATCCAATTACAGTTGGGATATAATTCCAATTGTATTTGAAGTTAAATAAGTTTCATGGAGCTAAATAATCAGATCACAACCCTATGGAACTAGTGAAGTTATACTCAAGCACAAATAATTTTCCCCCAGGAAAGTCTCTCTGAGTTCTACAGGACTGCTGAGTAAATACTTTTTGTAAAGGTGAGTATTTGTAGGGTCAGACCTTAGTACATAATGTTATACTTTCTTCTTTGCTGCTTTCTCAAAAAAGGTGCTTTTAACTTGCCTTTTACACTTACTCATTGCTCATGAATTGTCACATCACACAGAAATTGTTCTTCTCCTCCTCCATCTGCACCCAAAGCTTTAAAGTAACCTCTGATTTCGCCATCAAACACACTGAGGAGCTCTCACAGGTGTCACACACACTTCAGCAGAACTAATTCACCATCTTTACAGTGCTGCTGATAGATGTTTCAGCCTTAAACATCTATTGAGAGCCTCCATTTCTCAAAAGGCTTCAGAAGAAACATACTTCTAAGCTTAATTTCAATCAATAGTAATGAACAAAGATTACACGGGAAAAAAATGTTGTGTGGTTATTTGTTCTCCTAAGTCTCAAATCAGCTGGCAGTAAAACTCCTGACCCTCTCTGTTGCATTTATCCTATGAAAGGCTGGAGGAGGGAAACGTCATTTTGGTATTTTACAGTGACCTTTTTTTTTTTTTAACCATAGTTGCTTAGCTGCTGAATATATATGAACATGCAGAAAATCAGACTGGGAGTTGAGAATACAAAGACCTGCAGGGAATTAATTAGTTCTTACATATGCAATAGCCTTTTTTCGAAAAACAACCATGAGGGACCAAGTAGCACTTAATAATCAAGCAATGGTTAGAATTACTCAGGCCCTAAATCTGATTAAAAAGTAGATGTTCACAGTAAGATATCAAAGCTCAAATGCTCAGGGGTCAGAGACTTTTCAAACGTGTTGCACTAGACTACTCTTTTCCAAATGAGAGGCTGAGGATGGTGACAAAAACCTACCGGAATTAAAAAATGCCTCCAACTCAAATAAATGAAATGCTGCTCACCAGATGATCTTAAAATCAGTAGTATGATGAAGGGACTTCCCAACTCTGGAATTCCTGCT